>NW_027505549.1:0-167500 GCF_021521415.1 Bidens hawaiensis
GTGACGAAAGAGATCGTGTTGGGTCATAGGATATTGAGAAATGGTATAGAGGTGGATCGGGAAAATATTGATACGATTAGTAGACTTCCACCACCAACAAGTGTCAAGGCCATAATAATTTTTCTTGGTCATGCAGGTTTTTATCGGCGGTTCATTAAAATTTTTTCCATGATTACCCACCCCATGAGCCGACTCCTTGAGAAAGATATCTCGTTTGTTTTCGTGAAGAATGCTTGAAGGTGTTTAAGTATTTGAAGGAGAAACTCGTGAGTTCTCCCATTCTTGTTTCACCCGATTGGAGCATGTATTCTGAGCTCATGCGCGATGCTAGCGATTATGCAGTGGGGGTAGTTTTGTGGCAAATGCAAGAGAAACATTTTCATCAGATTTATTATGCAAGCAAGACGTTAAATGATGCCCAAGAAAATTACACCACACCGAAAAAGAACTTTTAGCCATTGTTTTTGCATTTTACAAGTTTCGGTCCTATCTTGTGCTTTCGAAGAACACCGTTTTACCGATCATTCAGCTTTGCGCTTTCACTTTAAAAAGAAAGACGTGAAGCCTCTTTTTATACGGTGGATTATTTTACTTTTCGAGTTTGACACAGAAATCAAAGACAAAAAGGGGGCGGAAAATGTAGCGGCTAATAATCTTTCCCGTTTAGAAGATCCAAAGAGAGAAGAGATTCGTGAAAAAGAAATTGGGGATAAATATCCACATGAGTCGATTGATTTCGTTGCGGCCGAAAAGCAAGTTATGCCATTTCACTTATTTTGCTAATTATTTGGCTAATGGTGTTGTGTTGAACGGGATAACCTTAAATCTTGTATGGATGGGATGCCTCGGGTTCGGAGACCATGGTCTGTATGCAGTCTATTTATCTAGGTATTCACAATTCCTAAGTGGGGTTGTGAGTATTTAAATAAAGTTAAAAACGAGCAAACCCGTAGTTTTCTACCACATAAGTCATTAAACCATGATCACTACGTACTAAAAATACAAATACACTACTGACTTGATCATCCACGTTGTTAGCCATGTGGGGACCCCCTTTCCCGCGTCTCATTACTAATACGAAACAGACCACAAGGGACACGTTACATGTAAACCCTACAGATGAAATTTTGCATGCTCACCTATGGTAATGGTTCGGGGTATTGCTTGAGAACGGGGGTATGTCATGTTGTGGGGAACAGTAGCTATTAATTAATTATACCTTAATCGTATATAATGGCTGCTTGGTAGACTTTGATGCTTAAGCTTAGGTGGATAAACAATACCCTTGATCGTCTTAAGTATTCATGAAAAAAAGAGCAACAAAAGTTTTAAATATGCTAATTTTGAGGTTTAAGTCAAGTTGGGGTGGTCTGGTCCGGTAAAAACTGAAAATAAGCGGGTCTTAATAGTGTAAACCAATGTGTAATTATAATTGTTGGATCTTATTTGTCCTGGTAAAGATTAAGGCATGGGTTTAAGTGGACAAAAATATCGGTGATCGCGGTTTATGCGTTTATCTGAGCTTTAAATTAATCTATATGTTTTTAAGACTGTATTTTCCGATTCTGATCCAACTGCATTAGACTTTTTAAGGTTCGAAAAAAGAATAAGTGTGGGGATATTCGATATAATGTTAAATATATATATTTCCGTGTATATTTTATTTAATATTTAATTAGTTCTTGTTCATTTTTAGTCAAGATTTGTATACTACTAAGATTATTAGGTTTTGTAGTCTCCGTGAGTTAATCGTGATCAAAAGGGCGAAAAATGAGTGAAAACGAGAAGTCAGAACGCGTCAGGAAGGAACCGAAAGAAGAACCAGTTAGACCAGGCCGGTCAGACTGGCCCCTACCCCCAGACGTCGTGTCGCGCGACCATGGGGGCACACCATGGCCGCGCGACGCCTGCACCCCTTATTTCTAGAACGTTTTGAGTTTTTGTTCAGTGTTGGACCATGTTTCAGTATAAAAACACCTCTAATCTTAACCTGAACAATACCTTGCTGCCACTAGACGAATTTGGAGTATACGAGAGCTATTATTCGAATTTCTTGGTGGTTTTGAAGGCAAGGGAAAATCCGGTGCAGAGATATACGTTCAAGATTGAAGATTATGGGTTTTATCATCCTTGATTTCCCGTTCTTTATATTTTCACAATTTTTTCTTATTTATCTACTTTGTTTGATTTTGCTTACATGATGCTAGGCTAAACTTTATAAACTACCTTGATGGTGATTAACCTTTGTTTGGTTTGATTTTGATTGAGATTTTGTTTGTTATGGATTTTATGTTTTAATTAAAGTGTTGAGTTTGATTTAATTGATATGCATGATTACTTGGTTTTATTTACTTAGATTTATTGTTTCGCATTAACCTTGTTGAATTTTTCATAGGATATGGTTTTCTTAAGTCATTTACTATGTGTTCTTGACTAGTTTGTGATTGAATTAGAATAAGATCATAGAAACAATAAAACTAATTTAATAAATAAAAGTGAAGGCTAACCCTGAAAGCTGTAAGGTGATAGGTTATCGATAGAACTTTGTTGGTCAAGATTGCTAGATTTAGTTCTTCGTATGGAGTCCGTCTAGGTTTGATTGTCAGCTTAGTGTAATAAGTCATTTGAGCCTGCTTAGCTATCTTTGATTTCCGCGCTGTAAGGTAGAATTTCACCATAAAGATACCTAGACATAAATAATTAAATAACCGTAAGGAAGTTTGATATTTAAAACTAATGCGTGTTAAAACTTGTTAGGAACTCATAGGTGTCTTCTTGAAGGATCAAGGGTCCTCTTCGGGTTTTCTATCAAGGGTTTATCTTACGATCCCAGCTCCATAACTTAAGTTTCCTAGTTAATTGATAGCATAACTTAGGGGATTTTAACCTAGGTAGTTACTTTCATCATCTAAATTAATCTAAGTATTTTAATAGTTTATTCATATTTTAATTAATTAGGGATTAAGTATTTTTAATTTTATTAATATTATAATTAATTAGGTTTAAGTAATCATTAGACTTTATTAATATATAATCAATTAGGGTTTACTTTTAGTTTAATATTATTTAGTTTAAGAAAAATCCCCCTTTA
This sequence comes from Bidens hawaiensis, assembly GCF_021521415.1. Lineage (NCBI taxonomy): Eukaryota > Viridiplantae > Streptophyta > Magnoliopsida > Asterales > Asteraceae > Bidens > Bidens hawaiensis. The sequence goes on from NW_027505549.1 coordinate 3,092, forward strand.
ATAATAACAATTAAATAGTCGTGTCAGTTACTCGAGTCTAATTAATTAATTTACGTAATTTAAAGAGTCTCGTGGGTTCGATATCCGGACTTACTTAGCTTTACTAGAGTCGATCGGTTCATTTGTCGGTCAGTAGTTTAATCGAGTTTTAAATAGTCTAGAGTATTACTTAGTGTCTAGATTAGCGTAATTTAGTTAATAATTATTTGACTACTTTTATGTCACACCCTGACCAAAGGCGGCGGAACATACCAGGGTGCAACGTGATTGAAAAAATACACAAGACACTATTTAAAGTGACATTATTTAATCAACTCTTTTTATTTCATAAATCAATAAACAACACATCTCGTTCATACAAACAAATAGATTACAAGTAAACAATTATATTGTTCGTTTTACTAATATCCTAATAGTCTTGGTAACGTTTTTCGTCAAGTCCTCGAGTCAGCAAAAGTCAAACCTGTAACATTTCATAAAATAAAGTTTGTCAACACAAAGTTTAGTGAGCAATTCATAAGTTTGAGCATATAAGTATATAGTAATAAAAAGCCACAAAACTTGTATACGAAACAATAAATAAGAGCAATAACTTGAATAAATAGATATGGCTAATAGAATTACGTTAGCGACACCTAGCTATAAGGGGATGCCAAATAGTCTAGGATTGTATAGTTATCGTTTGTTGCATTACGTTAACGACACCTTGCTATAAGGGGATGCCAAATAGTCTAGGATGTTATAGATCAACCAACCATAAGCGATAAACACATAGGCATATAATCATAGATCACCAAATCGAGCAATTATTTAAGTAAAGTATACAATAACGTTTGTGGTTTAAGATTCAAGTATAAAGCATTTAGTTGAATAAGTATGAAATGTCACCCCAAAACGAAAGATGGAAAACGGGGTATGAAAGTACTCACGTTCAAGTAATAAACTTGAAAAGTTGGAAACTTGAAGATTTTTCCGGAACGACGAGTTAATGTATGAAGCCTAAATAAAAGAAAGTTTTGGATTTAGAAATGTTGTCTTGAAGATCTTTAAATAAAATAATTGTTGCAAAAAGTAAACAATTAAAGTTCAAGGTTTATAATGTAACTATTTAAGAATTTATAATAATAACCCTTTAAAAATGTAAGTTTGCTCGAAACCGGGTTAAAGTATCTAACCTTATTATTTACTTAACATATGTTAAGTAATAAGGTGAGAAAATACTAAATGCTAGTTCCTTTAGGACAAAGATACTAAAACGGGTCTTTAACGAGTTTTCGGGTTGTTGGTTCGGGTCTTGATAATTGGTTAAACCCAAAGTCAACCTTCCAAAATAATGAATGTTATGAGATAACTCAATATACCTTTATAAGACTTAACCAAGTATGTAGATATATTGTTTTAGAACTAACAACGTATGTTAAGCGAGTGTTCGGTTTTGTCGGTCCAAACTATGTTATGAGATCAAGTTGGATCCAACAATTCCAAGTACTTAAGAAAATAATTAAATTTAGTTGTTAAACTATTTTTAAAGAAATATACAAGTCTTGATAGCTAAAAACACTCTTGTGTCTTAAGCGAGTAAAAATCGGATCAGTTCGGTTTCCATCTTACAACAAGTTCATAGATGGTTTTCACATACTCATGAATCATATATATTTTATAATAATGTACAAATGAAAATATTTAAGTTCTACAACTAAAAAGTCAACAACAAGTCTTTTTAACAAAAGTTCGGTTTTTTCGATTTCCATCTCACAATGCGTTCATAGATGGTCTCCACATACCCAAGACTTGTAAATGTGACTAACAAACTAAAATGAGCAGAAGTTAAGCATAAATATTATGTGCAAACAAGTTATGTGATAGTATACATATCAAGAACACGAATTCCTCAATGACGACTTGCCTTACGAGGTCCGAAACTTAACCAACCGGAGTCGGAGAAGAAACTACCAAAGGTAACAAGGGGTGTGTATTAAATATATGTTGTACCACCATAAACAAGTATTAATAAGACTACATAAGCTAATTAAAATGAAAGAAATAACTCAGTTTGACTTTGGAAGTCAAACCTTCAAGAAAACTAATAAAACAACCTTTAGATCTTTGAATTTGAGAGAGTTTTTGGTGTTATAGCAGGGATTAATGGGTGGAAATGGTGGTGTATATATAGGATAAGTTGAAAGGGTCAAGCATAAAGTGTTTTACATGAAAATGGGGTGTTTTGGTCACATGTTTGCATAAAAATAAGCCAAAAACGAATTCTGTGCAGACCTCCCTTAGCGCGGCGCTAAGGTCTCTGCCTCTGGACTTTAGCGAGGCGCTAAGGTCACCTGGTGGAAATTTTGAACTTTCAAAATTGACGGTTTTGGCCCCCGGGGTAGTTTTTAAGCGCTTTAAGGCCATTTTAGGGACCAAATAGGGTGTTTTCAAGTCCCTACAAATGTAAAACAATATTGTAAAATAAAATCCATCATTTTAATTATATCGAAGGTTTCGGTTAACAAAATGGCCCGGTTTACATAATAAACGAATACAAAATAAATACAAATAAGACCCGAAATTGACGAATGTCACATTTTAGCACATCAAGTTTTTGGCGCTGTTTCCGGGGACTCTTGGCGATTGCGTTATTAGCTCTGATTAGACTTACTTGCTACATACGTGATATTTGTGTTATTTTCATTTGAGTCGTAGGAGTCTAATTTAATTTTAGTTTTTTATGTTTTAAGTTTTATTTTTAGTCTACTTACTTGGTCTGTTGCATTTTTCAGGTATATGGCACATCTTCGTACGCAAGGACCACCACTGGCTAATCTTAAATTTTCTCCATTGAATACTGAGGCTAGTTCGTCAGCAGATAAACCACCGTCCGAATCCGATTCTACACCAAAGTCGTCACCACATAGTTCACCACCAGAAAGTCCGAGAAGTCAACCAGAATTTCATATAGCCGACGATAGAACAGTTGCTGCACAAGCCTTCGATGGATTAATCGGAAACCAATCATGCATCATCATTCCCGAGATCAACAATCCCAACTCATGGCAGATTATGTCATACGTCATGAACAATCTCGTTCAAACTAATCAATTTCATGGGCGTGATGACGAGGATGCACCGGCACACATTAACCGGCTCTACCGCGTTTTAAAACTTTTTAATTTACAAAGTGCTACTGAAGATGTTATTTTCTTACATCTTTTTCCTTTTTCACTTGCAGGAAAAGCAGCTCTTTGGCTTGACGCTCAGCCACCTAGCACGTTCACTACTTGGGAAGCACTATGTTCAGCTTTTATCAAGAAATATTTTCCACCTGCTAAAGCGGCTATTCTTCGTGATCAAATTCATTATTTTCACATAGAGCCGGATGAACAATATTTTCATGCTTGGGAGAGTTTTCAGAAGCTGCTGTCTCGTTGCTCACAGAATGGTCTCACACCATGGGCTCTCGTGGAGAAATTTTACAATGGGCTAAACTACGAAACCCAAGTTCGTGTCGACACGGCCGCGGGAGGAAATCTAATGGCAAGGAAGAATGTCACCGAATGTAACGAGGTGTTTGAAAGCTTTGCTCAATCAGACTACGCCAAAGGGCCACATCGCGGGAATTCCACTTTCATCACTAGTACATCCTCATCTGATCGAGGTGTACACCAGGTTAATCTGGATACTAGTATGGCTGCTGCTTTGGAATCACTAACTATAGAGGTGAAGGAACTTAAGACGAAGGTGGACAAGTATGAATTGTGTAGGGGTGGACATGATACCTTGGAGTGCTCGTTGATGAATCAAGAGGTCGATTTTGTTGCTGGTCAGAATAGGTTTCCCAACAACTACAACAACAATAATCCGAATTGGAACATTTACAAAAACCCAAATCAGAACAACTCCAATTGGTGACCGGCGAGCACACCACATGGCTTTCAAAATTCTTATAATCAAAGACAAGGTCAATATTTCAATAATAATAATAATAACAATGGTAATAATGTTGAAAATAATGTGTAGGATTTGAATGGTGGAATAGGATAATTAAAGGATACGATGAAGCATATCCTAGAGAAAGATCAAGCTACACAGAAAAAGTTTGACGAGCACGACCTACTTTTAAGGAATCAATAATCATCATTACTTGATCTTCAAAGGTCCGTTGGTGATATTGCTCGTCGTTTAGAAGAGAGGCTTCTGGGTCATTTTTTAGGTATTCCTCAAACTAATCATGCTGCTCAATTGAAAGCCATCTCCACTCGTAGTGGTAGAGTTTTTGGTCTGGAGAGAGCTAATAGAGAAGTTGAGAAAGATGGGGACGACGAGTTAGTGGATTAGGAGATAGAGATGGAGGTTCCAATAAAAATGCATGGTAACACATCAATTATAGAGCCGCAAGTAGAGAGAAGCATCGAGAAAAAGCCTGTTAACGTCTGGCCACCACCACACATCATTGATCTTGCCTATGTCTCGTATCCCGCTAGCCTAAAGCATCAAAAGTACACGAGGGAATACGGGAATTTTCTAGATATATTCCGACGGTTGAATATCAATCTCCCGTTCATTGAAGCCATCCAACATATGCCTAAATATGCCAAGTTTTTGAAAGATCTTCTTAAAAGAAAGGATAAGTTGGAGGAGCTTTCGACTGTTCCACTAAATGGAGAGTGTTCTGCGGTAGTTCTTAATAAGTTACCGGAAAAGTTACTTGACCCCGACGTTTTTACCATTCCATTCCTTTTCGGAAGTGACACGACGTGTCAAGCATTGGCCGATCTATGAGCTAGCATAAACCTCAGGTCATAATCTTTATATGAAATTCTAGGCCTAAGAGAATTTGCCTTTAGCCGATCGTTTTGTTAAGTATCTGAGGGGTGTCGTGGAGAATTTGCTCGTTAAGGTTGATAATTTGGTTTTCCCCGCATATTTTGTTGTTTTAGATATGGAGGCCGACGAGATAGTTCCTATCATTTTGGGTCATCCGTTTTTACGTACAGCTAGGGCACTCATTGATGTTTTGAATGCAAGATCACGCTTAGAGTCGGCAACGATAGTGCCACTTATTTGGCTAAATCCATGAGACATCTGAGTGGTTAAGACGGTCTTATTGATCTATGTCATCCAGTTTACTCAATAGAATCATTTGTCTCGGGCATGGATCCATGTCTTGAAAATTCCCGTTCGTTGAGAATTAGTGTGGAGAAGGAGCGAGAGGTTTCGAGCTCTCGAGTAATGGTGAAGTGTGTTAGAGAAAGAGATGGTGGTAAGCATAAGTTTGAGAATGTTTGTGGAGTTAGAAAGAAGAAAACCAAGATTGATGAATGGTCGGATCGTGATTTGGTATTTTTGAGAGCATTAGAGTTCTATCGAGGTGGAGGATGCTCCACTCGGTCCGCCACATGATTCGCATAGCATGGGTTCTTGAGTGAAAACTCAAGTGTAGAGTTTGTATATTTCTATTTTCTTTTATTTTTTTCTTTGAGTCACTAAAGTTAGTTTTTCTTATTTTGGTTTGTGTCATTGAGTCTTTTCAAGGAATCATTACCATCAAGGAGAGAGGATTTGATGAGAATTCAAGAGATTCCAGGTAAGTTTTTGAAAATTACATAATATTGGCATGAAAAGACTTGGAAATTTTTTAAAAATTTTTCTAAGGCATTTATGCTTCACAAATTCGTAACTTTCTGTTAAAAACACCTCGTCGCGTCTCCGCGCGACGAAGTACGAGGACCCCCCACCCACCCCCGCGCGCACGACGCTGGGATGTGAGGCAGGCAAAGGCGCCACGCCGCGCGGCTAGGAGCCCATCCCTGGTCGCGTAGCGCGACCCTGGGTGAGCATACCATATTTTTGTTAATTTTTATTACTGTTTATTATTTTGTGTTATTCCTTGTGTTATCATTCAGGTGTGATTCCTTGTGTTTAATTAGTTTGGTATTTTGAGTCATGTTTTAGAGTCTAGTTGTTCGATTCTTGTATAACTCATCAAGTCGCTAACGTAGTTTTTGTAGTTCGTCTTTGTTTTTGTGTTTTTAAGTTTTGTTAGTTTGTTGAAAGTTGAGCTAGTAAAACGATCCCCAAGGAAGAGTATATTGAAAAAGACAAGTGTGGGGATGTAGCAGATGAGCCGTATACTTTATATTTATTTATTTGATCCTCATTATTCATGTTTTATATATTTGTGGTTTGGTGAAGTACTTTAACTGCATAATATTTATCAGCTTGATAAGATATACTATTAGATATTGCTGAATTTTTGCCGCTTACGTTCATGGGTGAGAGAATGAGTTACTGTTTGCTGAGCATGGTCGTAGTTGAAGGGCATTCATGGAAAGTAGACTTTGGCATCATATTTCATGTGCATATAACAGCTAAGTCTTTTTCCATTATCTAGCTTATTAAAATTTTATTTTATTTTAGTTCTTTCTTTTAGGTTTTTAATTTTTTTGTAGTCCGACTTTATTTTTAATTTTATTTTTATTTAAGTCGCTCTTATCCTTGCGTTGAGGACAATGGAAAATTTAAGGATGAGGATGGGCTATTTGATTCGAAGTTTAAGTTTAACTAAAAAAATAAAAAATAAAAAAAATTTAAAAAATGTTTTAAAAATGTCCCTTGAATATGGTTTTTGCGTTAAAGTGGGAGATGATGATATTTATCGGAAACTGATTTTTCAAACTACTAATAATATAAGATAATATAAAATAAAACACACTTAACTTGGGATGTGTCGGTAGGCTCAGCCTTGAGAATGAAATGACAATTTGATAAATGGTAAAACAAAAATCTTTTGTGGGTAAAACGTTTTGTCCATGGAAGATAAGTAATGAGAGGTCGGGCCATACTCAAGCCTCAATTGTTGGTATGAAATGTGAAAATATTATAAATTTTATGAATTTTAATAATTTGAATACGTTATCATATGATGCTTAGGTAGGTTTAACGTTAGAGTATGTCATGTAGCCGGTGATATAAATCTTAAACTGCATAGTTTTAGTGTTTTACACTTTATTGGCGTATGGTTTTTTAACCTTATATCTTGTATTGATGGGATGCCTCGGGTCCGGAGACCATAGGTCTGTATGCAGTCTATTCATTTGGGTATTCACAATTCCTAAGTGGGGCTGTGAGTATTTAAATAAAGTTAAAAAAGAGTAAACCTACAGTTTTCTGCCACATAAGTCATTAAACCATGATCACTACGTATTAAAAGTACAAATACACTACTGACTTGATCATCCACGCTGTTAGCCATGTGGGGTACCCTTGCTCGCGTCTCATTACCAATAAGAAGTGGACCACAAGGGACACGCTACATGTAAACCCTACAGATGAAATTTTGCATGCTCACCTATGGTAATGGTTCGGGGTATTGCTTGAGAACGGGGGTATGTCATGTTGTGGGGAACACTAGCTATTAATTAATTATACCTTAATCGTATCTAATGGCTGTTTGGTAGACTTTGATGCTTAAGCTTAGGTGGATAAACAATACCCTTGATCGTCTTAACTATTCATGAAAAAAAGAGAGCAACAAAAGTTTTAAATATGCTAATTTTGAGGTTTAAGTCAAGTTGGGGTGGTCTGGTCCGGTAAAAACTGAAAATAAGCGGGTCTTAATTGTGTAAACCACTGAGTAATTATAATTGTTGGATCTTATTTGTCCCGGTAAAGATTAGGGCATGGGTTTAAGTGGACAACAATATCGGTGATTGCGGTTTTTTGCGTTATCTGAGCTTTAAATTAATCTATATGTTTTTAAGACTGTATTTTCTGATTCTGATCCAACTGCATTAGACTTTTTCAGGGGCGAAAAAATAATAAGTGTGGGGATATTTGATATAATGCTAAATATATATTTTCTGTGTATATTTTATTTAATATTTAATTATTTTTTGTTCATTTTAAGTCAAGATTTGTATACTACTAACATTATTATGTTTTGTAGTCTCCGTGAGTTGATCGTGATCAAAAAGGGCGAAAAATGAGAAGTCAAAACGCGTCAGGAAATAACCGAAAGAAGAACCGGTCAGACCAGGCCGGTCAGACTGGCCCCTAACCCCAAACACCGCGTTGCGCGACCATGGGGGCACACCATGGCCGCGCGGCACCTACACCCCTTATCAATGTTTTGCGTTTTTGTTCAGTGTTGGGCCCTGTTTCAGTATAAAAACACCCCTAATCTTAACATGCTGCCACCAGACGAATTTGGAGTATACGAGAGCTATTATTCGAGTTTCTTGGTGGTTTTGAAGGTAAGAGAACATCCGGTGAAGAGATATACGTTCAATAGTGAAGATTACGGGTTTTATCATCCTTGATTTCCCGTTCTTTATATTTTCACCATGTTTTCTTATTTATCTACTTTGTTTGATTTTGATAACATGATGCTAGGCTAAACTTTATAAACTACCTAGGTCATGATGAACCTTTGTTTGGTTTGATTTTGATTGGGATTTCGTTCGTTATGGATTTATGTTTTAAGTAAAGTGTGGAGTTTGATTTAATTGATACGCATGATTACTTGATTTACTTAGATTTATTGTTTCAAATTACCCTTGTTGATTGTTTCATAGGATATGGTTTTGTTAGGTCATTTACTGTGTGTTCTTGACTAGTTTGTGATTGAATTCGAATAAGATCATAGAAACAATAAAACTAATTTAATAAATAAAAGTGAGTTGCTAGCTTAGAAAGTTGTAAGGTAATAGGTTATTGAGACATCTTTGTTGGTCAGGATTCCTAGATTTAGTTCTTCGTAAGGAGTCCGTCTAGGTTTTGAAGGCAATGGAACATCCGGTGAAGAGATATACGTTCAAGAGTGAAGATTACGGGTTTTATCATCCTTGATTTCCCGTTCTTTATATTTTCACCATGTTTTCTTATTTATCTATTTTGTTTGATTTTGCTTACATGATGCTAGTCTAAACTTTATAAACTACCTAGGTGGTGATTAACCTTCGTTTGGTTTGATTTTGATTGAGATTTTGTTTGTTATGGATTTTATGTTTTAATTAATGTGTTGAGTTTGATTTAATTGATGCGCATGATTACTTAGTTTTATTTACTTAGATTTATTGTTTCGCATTACCCTTGTTGATTTTTTCATAGGATAGGGTTTTGTTAGGTCATTTACTATGTGTTCTTGACTAGTTTGTGATTGAATTCGAATAAGATCATAGAAACAATAAAACTAATTTAATAAATAAAAGTGAGTTGCTAACCCTGAAAGCTTTAGGTGATAGGTTATCGATAGAACTTTGTTGGTCAGGATTGCTAGATTTAGTTCTTCGTAAGGACGTCTAAGTTTGATTGTCAGCTCAGTGTATTAAGTCAATTGAGCTTGCTTAGCTATCTATGATTTTCGCGTTGTAAAGTAGGATTTTACCATAAAGATACTTAGACATAAATAATTAAATAACCGTAAGGAAGTTTGATATATAAAACTGATGCGTCTTAAAACTTGTTAGAAACTCATAGGTGTCTTCTTGAAGGATCAAGGGTCCTGTTCGAGTTTTCTGTCAAGGGTTTATCTTACGATCACAGTTTCATAACTTAAGTTGTCTAGTTAACTGATAGCCATAACTTAGAGGATTTTAGCCTAGGTAGTTACTTTCATCATCTAAATTAATCTAAGTATTTTAATAGTTTATTCATATTTTAATTAATTAGGGTTTAAGTAGTTTTATTTTATTAATATAATAATTAATTAGGTTTAAGTAATCATTAGAATTTATTAATATTTAATTAATTAGGGTTTACTTTTAGTTTAATATTATTTAGTTTAAGTAACCACCGCTCCCCTGTAATAATAATAACAATAATAATAATTAAATAGTCGTAACAGTTAGTGTAGTCTAATTAGTTAATTTACGTAATTTAAAGAGTCTCGTGGGTTCGATATCCGGACTTACTTAGCTTTACTAGAGTCGATCGGTTCACTTGCCGGTCAATAGCTTAGTCGAGTTTTAGAGAGTCTAGAGTATTACTTAGTGTCTAGATTAGCGTAATTTTGTTAATAATTATTTGACTACTTTTAGCACATCAGTGAGCATGCTACAACTCAAAAGGTATTTGATTGTTGTTTTTATTGGCCAACGGTTGTGAAGGATACTATGGAGTTTGTGAAGATGTGTGATGCTTGCCAACTAACTAGTAGTATTTCATCGAAAAACGAGATGCCCCAAAACCCCATACAAACTCTTGAAATTTTTTATGTTTGGGGCATAGATTTTATTTTATGGTGTTGTTCCCTATCTTTGTTAGATTTTTATTGATTAAGATTGCTGGATTTAGTTTTTCGTAAGACGTCCGTCTAGGTTTGATTGGTTAACATTGAATTTCGAGTCAATTGAGTTTATTAAACTACATTTGATTTTCGCGTTTTAAGGTAAGATTTCATTGTAAAGGTACTCATTCATAATTATTTAAATAACCGTAAGTGAGTTTAATATATAAAACTGGTGTGTCTTAAAACTTATTAGAAATCCATATGTGTCTTCTTGAGAAGGGGTCATGTTCGGGTTTTTTTAAGTGTCTATTTTATTATCTCAATTCCATAACAAGTATTTTCTAACTAATTGATAACCACAACTTAAGAAATTCCGTTCTAGGTGGTTTTTTCATCATTATCTGAATCAGTCAAATTAAATTGTTTTGTGTTTGTTTACTTGTATTTTCTAAATTAGATTATTTTGTTAAGTTTAATTTTAGTAATTTAAAACCCCCTTTAAACAAATATTAAAATAAATAGTCGTGCCGGTTTATCGAGTCTAATTAGTTAATTTACGTAATTTAAAGTGTCTCGTGGGTTGATATCCGGACTTAGCTTTACTAGAGTCGATCAGTATTCCTGTTTTAGAGAGTTTAGAGTGTTACTTAGTGTTTAGTTTAACGTAATTTAGTTAATAATTATATAACTATTTTTAGCACATCATTATCAACCATCGGGTCACTAGAACTTTTACAGATACTTCACATGTTTGGCTATATATTAAAGTCTTGTGCAACCCTATTCCTTACACTTTGCTCTACAACACGTACACACACATTCATAGAAGATATTTATACATCTAAATCATCATTCAAGCATTCAATTGAAGAGAAGATCAAGAACTAATCAAAGAGAAAAGGAAGACATTAATAAGGTATTTAACTTGTTAATCATTCTTGTAATATTGAAGGGCATCACTAGAGGATTGTCCTGACGATTATTTGATGAGGTAGAAGGGCAGTACTATCTAAATCTAACATGAAACTAGAAATAAAAACTACCCTTTTCAAGATGTCTCAAATCAACACCATACCATTTTCTTTAAATCTTTGCGTTACAAAACACACACAGACAGAGGCACACAATCAATACGTACAACTTCATGAAAGTTGAAACCATAGTGCATGCCTTGTTACATGTATGCAATGATGATGTACGTAACCACATGACAACATACCACATGAAACCTTCTAATATTCTTAATTCTTATATCTACAAACAATATTCAAGATACAAAAAGCTGCATTTTGTTTTTTCTAAATCATTGCAATTTAGAAACTTCAAATCAAGAATTTACAATAACCAGAAACAATCAAACAAGTCTCAAAGATTTATGTTTCATGACAAGAAATGGAGTACAAAGAAACTTATGAGCTAAAATATCAAACATACTATTTCACATCTTTTGCTAACCAGATATACTCAAGTAAAAAAGACAACAAAAAACTATCAACTTGCTTAACACAAAAAATGGATTTAAGGGTGTTACACGAATCGAATTTCAAATTAGTCGAGTTATTAGAATTTTGGAATTTCGAAGTCAAATCTGAAAAACCCAATCTGATCAATTTGAAATTGGAATTCGGGTTGAATTGATTAAGTTCGATATGATACGAAAACAAATAAAAATTATTTAATTTCATTTTGATAATTGTTACAAACTTTATACTTTTAGCGTAAAAGAGAAATATATGAGACTAATAAAACGGACAAGTCTCGAACAATGGTGGTCGTCGATCTACGAAGATAGAAACTTGACTCAGGTGGGCTTGGCTTTGCAAAGTAAGGTTTCAAGGAGTTTTAATAAACTGAGAATGATACCAGACATAGGAAATGTGCTAATTGGTTATTGGGTTGTATATTTGGAATTGCTAAATTGGGTTTGGATATCTACACTAATTTATATTCTATTTGATAGCACAAAGTTAAAAACCCAACAATAAATATACATTGTCATCATGTCATGATCAAATAAAACCACTGACATTATTAAATCTTTCACGAATACCACTTTTTGATTAATATTCACTTAAAATACTTTTTTCATATTTTTTTTATATGTTATTCATATATATGTAGTTCGTAATCTACATATACATATATCTTATATGACATAAATATATGTAACTTTTTGAGTTATATATATACACGGTAGCAAGCTACTATATTTTTTTTGTTTTACAATATAGTCTTATAATTAAAAGAAATGAAATAAACTAAAATATTTTAATTGCTTGACAGTATATTCATGCTTTTCAAGTTAAAGTGAGTTGTCGTTTAAAACACACCATATATATAGTGGCCATTCGCTTAATTGTTTAGGCCATATGCCTAGTAGTGGGCGTATGGATGCCCTTTCATCTAGTTTATACCCCACATGCTGGTATGTACGCTATGGAGGCCATTTGCTTAGGATGTAAGCGAAGGCCTTTCGCTTCTTGTATCGCCCCATACATTTGAAAAGTCAGCTTATGGGGCATGCCTATAAATAGGCTTAGTTCCAGCAAATAGATAGAGTTTTGTCATATTCTGATTAGTTTCATACCGTTACCATGCTGGATACTCTCTAGATGATTGGCCACCTCAAGGTGAACATCGAGGCGGGATCGAGCTTAACCGTATGTATGCATGCATGTATAAATTGTAATTATTCGGTTAAACGTTAACGAGAATAAATATTCAGCTTAAATAATCTCGTTATTATCTCCTTCATCTATGATGTATCAAATTGCAACTAGCTCCTGGTTACTAACTTTTTTACATATATGCGTACTTCAAAATCAAATTTTGAATCGAACTAAAAATCATCAAAACAAGATACAAAACTCAATGGAAAGTTAGTTGGTCTCGATTCAATTCGTTAGGACACCCGTTGACAATTGAAGAATACTATAATTAAATCTTAGTATTTCAAAATTAAATTAGTTAAATAATAATAGAACTGAATCATCGGGGAACACCCCTCTCAACCACCAGACCAACCAGCTTGCTTGCTATTTGCTATTTGTAATAACTTGCTCTTTGTTTCAAATAGCGGTCGAGGTTATATGTATATGTAAAGTGATGGTTAGTATCGTTCATACCGACCACCGCTTGTATGCATGTAGCAAGTTAATTATATAATAAGTTAAAGCAAGCATGCGCCTGTAGACTTGTTTCAAGTTTGATATGACAACTTTTTTCTTTTCCTTTGATATGTGGTTTTTTGACCTTTTCTGTTGTGCTTTGCTTTTTCATTAAGCAACAACTTTTTAAAACTAGGTTGACAATTGGTTTGCAGTCATAAATACTATAGTTTTGATTTCATAGCTGTTCAAATAAATAAATAATTAAATTAAATAAAAAGAAAACAAAAAAAAAAGAGAATATTATCACGTATAAACTTTAGTTTATGTATTAGAAAGCAAGGAGTATAGATACAAAGTTATAAAAAAACTTAACACTGAAGTTAAAGGTTTTGATCTAACCTAACTAAATGGGTTCGACTCAGTTTTAAATAAATCAATCTTAAAACACGTTTAGGCTTTTAGCTGACGGCAAACTGATTCACGGGCAGACCCACTTATTTGTATATATGAATAGTATAACGGAATCTGGATTTTTCAATATGGAGGCAACAAATTATTAATTACACTTGTTTCAACTACTTTACTTACATGAAGTTAGACGGTTTCTAAGGCCATGGGGTGCATTTATGCCTCGTAACTTCGTAGGTTCTACATTGTCCAGTTTACTCATTTTTACCCCCCTCAATTTAATTTAAAAGAAATTATTAAGTTATTGTGTGTGAGTGTAGAGGATTGCAAAGCTCGTTAACACATATTGTTTTCAACGTTGTTTAAAACATGAAGGAAGTGATGTCTCACTCATTAACATTTGTCAAGTCAGCTTCAACACCCTGGGTGTTAAGGTATACCCCCACATCCTATGGCTTTGATCGTCCGCATCAACATTAAATACTTGTTTTTGACTATATATTTGTATTTTATGATTCATTTTTTTATCTTGGAATATGATTCAAATTCTTGGTTTATTTTCAGAATTAGAAAATAGATTCCTCATCAATAGATCAATAGTATTTAACTAATGATCAATACATTAGTAAGGTTGGTAAAAAAAGATTAATTACATATACAATTGTAGTTTCTTGATCAAGGTCTAACGGTGTTCTACTTGACACTTCTTGAGTGACCACGCTAGAGCCACAAGATGAAGAAGAGGAACACGAGCTAGCTTCATCACAATCCATCAAAATCGCATTATTTCTAGTAAAATTTGGGTGACTAGTTACTTGTTTCCGTAAATCCAATGACTTCGAGTTATCATTTTCAACAGATTTTCGACTTTTCTTGTTCAACAATACATGACACAACACCCAATTTCCCATTGGAATCCAATATTTCTGCAAATCGAAACAAAATCAAGATGATAAGAGCGAGAAATTTCCTGCTAACCAACGGGATCAGTAAACACAACATGTAGCAGGAGGTGGGCCTTCAAGAGGCCTATGAAAGGAATTAGGAGCCCAGTGAATAGCAAGATTTGAATATGAGAACTCGGGAAATCAGCAAGTGATTACCTTTGCGTAACCCGTAGGTCATCAATAAAAAGTAATAAAAAATACTTTTTAGGCTAGTTTACATGGGAATTCATTTCAACAATGTTACCTTATCATTGGAGGTGGCTGTAGGTGAACTCGACAAGTAAACAAGGCGATATTCATGCATGATCCAGCGAGTTCTAGTAGTCGAAGGCTTGCTTTTATAGAACACGAGTGTCTTCTTCATCCCTGTAATGGTATCTATCTTCCTCGAAATCGGATTGTTGTTGCAACATCTAGTGATATGTTTATCGAAACCACTTGCTTTCCAATATCCATCGCCACTCTTTCTGTTTACCCTATTTCCATGTCCATACTTGGTTTCTTTCTTGCTAAAGAAGTATCTTTCTTGCTCCCACTCCCCTATATACGCATTTGAAATCAAAATAATTAAGTACTATTTAAGTTGCATTGAAACAAAATGAAACACTTATATAGTGTTTTACAAATTGAGCACACACCTGGCAAGTCCCAGGGATTAAATTTACAAATGTCTACGATTTCAGGAATGATTGAGGCAGGCAACGTGCATGCGAAGACCTTACGAAGCAGATACTGAAACACGATCTCTTGATCCGTGGGTTGGAATCGAAACCCGGGTGGCAATTTGATTGCTCCATCTCTAACAAAACTGAGTTTATCTTTAATGGCATTATTAGTAGGGTTTTCTGCATGCTTATTATCTTCAACAGACATTTAGTTGCTGGTGACTTAACACTTGGAAAGGAAGAGAGAGAATTATAATGCTATGAGAGTTAAGAAAAAAGGTTTAGTTATGAGTGGAAAGAGGGAACATTGGTGTCTCTTTATATAGTAATGGAGGAACTAAAGTTATAGAATCAAGATATAAAAGAAATGACTTTTGGTTAACTTTGGTCTATTTGGAACATCTTTTTCATATAGACTTGCTCCTTAAGTTTTGTGGGCATATATTCAACTCGCTCAATGCTAATTAATAATCTTTTATATAAAAACAAGAATATCAAATCATGCTATTAATACATATTAAATATGCATATATTAGTAGTTTTTTTTTTTGAACAACTAATTACTTTTACATCTATTTTATCTCATGTTATTAGTGAGATTTGAACACGCAACTTTTTAATTGTTAGGCATATACATCTTTACCACTAGTTGATTGGTGATTGTCGTTCATCAGATTTAATTGTCTGACTTCTATTATAAAAAAAAAAATACTATTGAGTTTTTATCTTTTTAGTTGTTGCTGATAGGATACCAGAAACTTATGATGACCTATATCTTCGAATTCGGTGCGCAATTAGGAGCCTAATTACTTAATGGAACTTATTTGTTTCAATTATTTATACTTTTTCCCGATTTGACTTTGATAATCTTTCTTATGGTAAATGGATTATGCTTTTTCAACTTATATAATCAAATAATGGATTTATGACATAAAAGGGGCATCGATCCAACAAAGAATTCTTTCTAGCTTTTCCATTTATTATTTATTTGAGAATCCAAAACCCTTTTCTATCATTATGCATGGTTGAAATATATTCAGCAATTGAAAAACAAAAACAATATATACAATACACGTCACTATATTTTCTGGAGGAATTTTAAGTTTTTAACCAAAATAAAATAAACTGAAAAACAATAAATAGCTTTAAAAAATTTTCTCAATGCATTTCTTAGAAGTTACAAATAAGAATGTTTTAGTACAACTGAATACCTTGTATTAATTTATCATTAAGATATATAACGAAATACTTTAATATAATTCGCCCAAGAAATATTTTCGGTTCCTCATTGACCATGATAAAACAAGGCTGCTTTTCAAATTTTGATCACAATTATCACATTCACTTTTGATCTTTAACTCATGATCATAAATATAAAAGTATAATAGTACATTGGTTTAAAGAAAACCAAAAGGAAATTCTTTTAATTAATTGGAGCCTAAATTTGGTGCTTTCCTTCGGGGAGAAGAAGTAGCTTTTATGTAATGGTGTAGTCATATAAGCTGATCGATTACCTTCATTGGTCAAAAAGGAGACCCCATGGTTTCTCCCTACCAAACAAATAAATATGTCGGGTTGTCGTTTTTACATACTTAGTAGTTAGTACTATGTTCAACATAATTACTATTACTATATCTAACAATTAACAGTGTTGGTGTCATGAAGTCACCGATTGGGCTATGTGGCAGTCAACCACTGATCATATTAATATTAATTTTTGTTAGATTTATGTTTTAGTTTCGAGACTGTATCGAACATAACCGAAACCAAGTGTTATGTTTTAGTTTCAGTACAGTATCAAAGATAAATGAAACCCACTGAATTTGTGTCAATTCACTGTCACAAGGCGCTGAACCGACAACTCTCGGGTTTCTCCAATGTCTGGGTTTTACCGATTGAATAAACGTCGTTTAAGTATATTTTAATTATGTTAATCTTTCTATATATTAGCGCTTAGGTTTTACAAACGTTCTTTATATGGTACCATAATGTGCATAAACGAAACCAAAGGAATTAATGTCGGCTCACCTCACCACTACAACACATGTGACTGATAATGTTGGGGTTTACCGACTCACCACCACAACACCCGGGACCGACAACGCTCAGGTTTTACCACCATTAAGGTTTTACCTATTGAATAAATATTGTTTCAAACATTTTATTTGATTATATTTTAATCTTTTTAAAAATTAATTTGACAACTTTTTTTAGGTTTTAAAGATTAGGTTTTACCAACGTTGTTTATACGTAATGGATTATGACCAAATTCACATTGGCTCCTCGTCGTACCACTCGGGTTTACCCACCAGGGTTTTACCAACTCTCGGGTTTTACCAATGCCCAGGTTTACTAACCGAATTCGCATTGAATCATCGCTACAAAGCCCTAGTTTTATCGTCCGGGTTTTCGACGCAACGCTTGTGGGGAAATAAGTTTTGTTACCGTTACAACCTTATTAATATGTTAATTTTTTTTTACAATTTATAAGTTTCGCTATTGTTTGCTACGTTGATATATTAATTTTTTTTAATTCAGTGTCAGATACTTAACGAACTTAACCCATACCAATCGTAGAACCACCATTTGGGCACAGTTGCCACAATGAGTAAATAAACATATCCGACTTGACGGGCGCAACGCGCCAGATATAGTACTATTTAACCTACAAATATTAGGTTTACTGAATCTATCCACAATTAGTTTTTACTATTTAAAAGGGCAAATTTTTAAAGAGCAAAGGGATATCAAGACAAGCTCTTTGTTTTGAAAATCCCTAGAATATTCACTTCAAAAATCGTCGACTGCCCATTTTCATCTGCCATCGACCTGATTTATAACCCAGTAAAGCCCTTCCACTTGTTAACAAGATTGGTCATCCTACCGTTTATATAAAAATCCAACCGTTATGCCATGATTTGCCACCCTATAAAATTTTGAACAATCGGATCTGACGAAAACTGAACTTTAAACAATTGGACAGACTATTTAATAACTCGTCGGCTTTTTGCAAAATATGCCAGGTTTTTTTATTTAAACGGTCGGACCTAACTTTTATGCGGACACGTGTCTAGTTGTAGATGGTTACATAACCCGTCGGATGACAGATTCTAATCAGACGGTCTGATTGTTCTTGGATAACCATTTTAGGTATTTCTATAAGTAAGGGCAAACTATAGTAAGAATGTACTTGTTCAAAATGGTATTTGATCATTTTCCTTTTTTAAAAACTCAAAAAAAAAGGTTAATTTATATTTAGCCAAATCATTTGACTTTTGAGGTTATTATTTATGTCCAGATGATTAATTTTGGTATTCGAAGCTGAGTTATACGCAAAGTATTTGCTTCAAATATTACGTTCTAATGATCTAAGCAAATCGTCGTCATAATGACCATATGGTTTATGTCATTCTCTATATAACTTACAAGTTACAAGTAAAAGATTTATGTGGACACTTGATGCATCATAACATGTCTTTTAATATCTCTTCTTTCCGAAAGTAAAATTATAGCTACATATTTTGTCTACCGATTTTATCAAATTAGCAACAACTTTATTTTTCTTCGATGTTTTTCGGGATAGTAGGTGGTTGGAATTTAGCTAAATACTTTTAGAATTTTCTGAAAATTCTTTTACTTATAGATAGTTTGCCACCACTCATGTAAGCTTAAACAATTTTTTTTATTAAGTTCGTTGGTGTTCCAACTGAATGAGACAAGTTCACTTGAGTGCCAAGCAAACTCCATACAATTTTTCACTAAAATTACCCCATTGTTTAAAGTTTTTCACTAAGCTTTATGTGGTACCTCGTCACCCAATGATTATGCCGAATTTGTTTGCATGGGTAGATAAATTGGCTAGAAGGGAAATAATTTAAAAAAAATAATATTATAATCAGGGTCGTCTCCGGTGATTTATATACCCCGGCCGAGCCACAATAGAAAGGCCCATAGGACTTAACTGATAACGAAATATATAAGCTAATTTTTGTAAACGGCGATTAATATTATAACAATAAATATAACAAAAATATAGTATTAATGTAATACCCCAATTTATAAAACCCTAAAATTTAATGCTAATACAAGTTATTAATACAAGAATTTTCACTAGGGACAAAAAACGGATCGGGTTAAAATGAGTCGGGTTAAAGAGAGTAGGCCGGCTAGGCCCAAAAAGAAATTAAATTTATTGTTTTTACTTCTAAATACACTTTCATCGTTATGATACACAAATAAATATATATATATATAATACACATACATATATTGAGAGGAATAAATAAAGTAGTAAGTTTCAAAGCATAAAATAATAAAATTATATATACATGCATTACAAGGTATTTAATAAAAATCAAAATATTCTTTTTAAATGAAATCAAATACACCAATAAAAATCATTGGTTTTCTAAAAATAATGCAGACTACTTAACAGCCTAAAGAAAATTTTATTTCCCCCCGAAAAATTATTGGTTTTCCAACCAATTGATGCATACAGCCATACACCAACTTTCTTATTTTACTATTTATCTTCTTCCTCTTCTCTTTTACACTTCTGACGATGCATCTACTAGCCGTAGCCGGAAAAAAAAAACTTTGACAAGTACCATGCTAATGGAACCTTGGCCGGCGCTGCATGTTCCTAACTACGATCGAAAAAAAACAACATTCCGACTATTGGCCCCCGAAAATTACGTGCCCGGCCGATCGTTCGGCTCGCACAACCCCCTAGCCGGCCCTGACTATAAATACTTTGCTTACCATTCAACAATTATGCCGAGTTAGTTTGTAGGGGTAGACAAACAGGCTAGAAGTAAAATAAATTTCAAAAAACTGAAAAAGACTAGAAATACTTTGATTGTATGCACTCCTAAAAGCATTCATGTTCATTTCTCTATCTTTATTTATATAATTATCTAAGAAACACATTTTTTTAAACTTTGCTTGTTTTTTAAAACCTACCACATACGATCTTTACTATCTTATTTACAAACAACTATTTTGTTGTTTTTCTCGATTTTATATGCTCAAAAAATTATGTAGATTGACGAGTAGTAACTGGTAACCCTCTAAATATAGAGGGTCATTATTGTTTTTATCAAAAAAAAAATTTAGAGTAAAGTGTCAAAATCGTTCCCGAAGTTTGGTCAATCATGCTAATTTTGTCCAAAAATAATTTGGTGTGCAACTGGACCATTGACGTTTTCTAGTTCTTACCAATTGCGTCCAATTTGCTAACTCTGTTAATTTTCACTGTTAAGTCAATGGCAATTATATATTTTTACCCATTTGCTACTAAAGAACAATAAAAACACTATATTATTAAGGCCGGTCCAAAAAAATTAACATGTTAAATACTTAAATGTTGATTATAACCGGCCACCACCCACCGTCACCTTCTCCGGCCACCCCCATCTCTCTGGTCACTACCATCACCACCATCTCCAACGACATCTATCTCCCTACTTGTTTTCTTCTTCAGCCACACACCATCTCGACCCTCGATGGAATATGATATGCCAGCTCCACCGCCACAACTCTCTCTCTCTCTCTCTCTCTCTATATATATATAAATGATCCAATACATTGATCTTTTATCTTACATTACATACGTGACACCATTAACCCTTGATTTCAAAAAACACATGGTGGTAAATTTGTAAATTACTTCAATTCGTTTCCATCCTAATTAACCGTTACGTCAATTCAACCATTGTTACCGACGCCATTTACATACATCACTTCAATTAAATTGAACTGAAATACGCCATTTGCAAAACTTCAAATACGTTCTAGATTTGTTCACATGATTAAATCGATGGTCGATTGATGATTACAAGATTATATGAAGTGATTCAGCACTCAATTTCATGTTACAGATAGTTTAATTTCATATATGAGCTTCTGAACGTTTAAAGGTTTGTTTAGAGTGTTTAAAGTTTTTCATCTGAGTGTTCAAATTTTGTTCTATACTTCTAAACCTTTTGTTTTGAACTTCTAAACATTTTGTTTTAAACTTCTAAACTTTTTGTTATGAACTTCTTCACTTTTTGTTTTGAAGATTTTGGATTTTCTTTTGAATTTGTAAAATTTTTGTTCTGAACTTCTAAACTTTTTGTTCTGAACTTCTTAAATTTTTACTTTGAACTTCTAAACGTTTTGTTATAAACTTGTTAACTTTTTGTTAAGAAGTTCTTGGATTTTTGTTTTGAACTTCTAAACTTGAACATTTAAAGGTGTTCGTTTCGGTTAGAACGTTTAAATACATAGTATTTTCAGTTTTTTTCAGAACGTTTAAAACTAATATTTTGAACCCAAATCAGAGCTCAATTGGGTGTATTCAATTTCATAATCGATCGATGAATCTAAATCTTTCTACACATCAATTCGATTGATTAAATCATCATTTTTTTTTATCAATTTTGAAGATTCTTAATGTTCAACGATATTTTATTTTGATTTTGGTTTTTGACATTAGAGATTTCATACCTTAAGCTCTGATTAGGGTTTAGAAATTGGATAAGATAGAGCGAGGAGTTCAGAATGGATTTGTAATCGATGAATTTGATAATGAACTAGTTTGGGTTATTTACGTAACCGCCACTACGTGTTTTGTAATCCAACGCTTTGAAAGTTCGCGTACGTAATGTACGATAAGCCATTATTGTACAATGACCCACATTTCTCTCTTTCTGTCTCTGTCTCTCCCTCTGTCCCTCTCTCTCTCTATATATATATATATATATATATGGTTGAGATACTGTACAATAATGCTTTAACGTACAATAAGTACGCGAGACGCTCAAAGGCAAAAAAACAAAGATAAAAATATTAAAACGCTCAAAACATTCAACCAAAAACTATAACGCTCAAAAATAGTTTTCGTGAAGAAACGTAAAAAATTGATCAATTAACGATCCAAAACTGTAAATATCGGTGAACAAATGATTAATTAGATATATATTGACGATTTCGAGATCTTGTGATGTGATTTCATGGATCGATTTCATGAAAAATAAGTATTCTTGTATTCTTGTACGTTAAGCAATTATTGTATTGCATCTTTTCTCTCTCTCTCTCCCTATATATATATATATATCAATGTTGTAAAAGTAGGTTTACAAGGTCGAGTACTCGCTACAAGATATGTTGTCGAAGGGAGTTTCTTTAACTTCGCCTAGCTACTAAGACTCGATAAAAGGTGGTCAACCTCAGCCAGAATCGCATCTAGTCGGTGAAATTGAGCCGATTTTAACTTAAAAAATAAAGCTTAATTTGTATTTCTATAATATTAAAGATCAAATATCATTTTTTTAATTAATGATTAGTAATTTTTATAATAATTTACTATTTAAATATGTATTGATATTATTTATATTTATATTCACATATTTTTTTATAAATATTAGTAAACTAATGATATTTGACATATATATAATACCTAAAAAATAGTTTTCTTTATATTATCCATGTCCGAGTACTCAATGAGTATTTCGAGTACACTCAACTCCCCAGTCGGCCGTCTAGGGTTTGCCTAACGATTTTTTCAATATATATATATAGGATTGTGATCATGTGAATAAAAAAAATCATAAAACAAAAAAGAAAACGCAAAAATAAAAAACCAAAATTCTTATTTATCATCCTTGTTTCATAAAAATAAAAAAAAGCCTCGGTTTAGCTAAATTATACATATATTTATAATATGTTACATATATGTACATACATGTTTTTTTATACACATATGTATAATTTAAGGTAAATAATAATGTACATATTTGTACATTACGTAACAAGAGAATAAATAAAACTATAAACATGTATATAATATAAACCTTTTTTTTATAAAACCGGAATGAAATATAAGAATTTTAGTTTTTTTTTTGTTTTATAATATTTTAAAATATTTTTTTAGAGGTTTTTTTAGTGATCCAAAATAGTTCTCAAAGTTCTTAACTTTTAAAATGTTCTTTTATATTCCTTGCCCTATATATATATATATGTTTGTGTAGAGGAACGATTGAATTCATCAAGAAACCAAGTCACCAAAAATTACTTCCCTCGTTTTCATAGTTTATTATGTAGAGAGAATTGATTTGAGTTGAATAGATTTATTATTTTAAGAACTGATTTGAGTTAGAATAAATTGATTTCTAGATTGCAATTTGAGATAATAGATTGGAGTTAGAAATTGAATTCAAACACATTTGTTGGGATAAAAGATTAAGAAATGATTAAAATGGTTAAATAAGTAACAAGAAAATTGTACCTAAGGTTAAATAAACTGAAAAAGATGAATCTACTCCTAACTTAAGTAAAAAAAACCAACCGAGTTAGTGATTTGGACGACATTAGTAAAAGCGGGAAACATCAATGTTCTATTTGAAAAAAGAACTTTTTAGACGAAATTTACATAATCAAACAAACATTGGGGACGATTTTGACACTTTACTATTTTCTTTATTATAGAAATTTTCAATGAAGAGAATTTTTAGTTGTTTTTTCCCTCTATATTTAAATAAATGGGTAGAGTGCTCTACATCACCTACTAATAACTGATAAAATAAGTTGATTTTTGAGAATCACCATCATAGATGTAAAATAAAGTATAAGTAATATTTGTGGTTAAAAAAGAAAAACAAACATGTTGTGAAACTAATTAACAAATGGAGTTATTGATGCTAAAACATGTTGTAAATAACACCAAAGAAAACAGTTCACGTGTAGAGAATAGCGAGCAATATTAAAACTGGCCCCTCGAAGAAAACAAGAAAAAGAAGTACTTTTTTATTGTTATTTAGTAAAAAGAAAACTGTATATTATGTCGATCGTAGGTTAATTAAATATCTTATGAAAAGCATATTTTAAAGTGGGGCATGCATGCATATTGCATAAGATACGTAAGATGTTCCTTAGGAAGCAAACTCAACACCATAAAAAAGAATACTTCAATATCAAGCAACACCCATCACCATTCACTTGATTCTCAAATGCTATGATTCTTTCTTTAAAGATTCTCATTATTTCTTTCACCATATTCTTTTCTTAAGAATATGTTTTTAATGAGCATGATTAATGGAGTTAATTATTATATTTATAGAATTGAGTATTTGTGACTATCAAGACATTCCCAAATCGGTAGCCATTGTCCTTTTCGAACATTTTGCGATAATCAATCCGGTTTTACGACTATTTTGTTGCGATTAGTCTGGCTAATTGTTATCTTTGTTTTAAAATTAGTTTTTCAACCCGGCGCGTTGCGCCAGGGCAGCTAGCAAAACCCATGTATTGAATCCTGGGCGTTGGTAAAACCCGAACGTTACGACGATGAGTCGACGCGAATTCGGTCAGTACCGACTGTGTTCGTGGGTATGGGTCTTACCAAACCCAGATAGTCTTTAAATGAGTTATAACATCTCATTTATTTGTGAAACTTTTTCATAATCAAACAATAATTTCCGCGGGTCATGGGTCTCACCAAACCCGGATAACCCTTAAACGAGTTATAACATCTCATTTATTTGTGAAATAACCCCTTAATCATCAAAGAATAATTTCCACGGGTTATTGGTCTTACCAAACCCTAATAGCTCTCAAATGGGTTATAAGATCTTATTTATTGGTAAATACTTTCATCCTCAAACCCTAATTTAATTTATCTTCTTTACATGTTCTCCATTGTTGGTATATCATCTCTATCGTCGGTTAACTTTCGATACTACCCGCCATCGTCAACTACATCAACATCCCCTTTTTCATTAGACAAATATTTGTGTTCATGTTTGTTCATTTAAAAAATCAACATGCATGTTCGTGTTCGTGTATTTTTGTTTGTTAAAAATATAAAAAACCTACACATTTCAATTGAAAATACCCAAACGCAAAAAAATATAATAACAAACTAATATGTATGTTTTAAATTAAAACAAACTACGTTAAAAAATAAAATAAATCAGCATAAAATAACAAAACGATTAAAAAACAAACACTTAAATAAACTCCCATAACACGGGAGAATCAAACTAGTAGACTAATATATACTTCTAGTAGACCCGTATAGTTTGAGAGGTAGTCGGATGAACGCATAAGTGGGTCTTGAAATTTTGAAATAATTATCTTGGCATTTGTTTTGTGAAAATATCAGCATAATGAGGAGTATGATCAATCTAGACGTTAAAATTAGGATGAAATATAACAAATCTTCATAAATTTCTATAATCTACATTCATTACTATACAATGTTTTTTATATAATTAATTAATATAGAAAATATAATTCCATTCAATAGATTGATTTTAATAAGGACACAACTAATATAGTTATTATACGAAAAACTACAAAATCTGATTAAGTATTATGTTTTTTTTATTACTTTATAGTTTATGAATTTGTTATACCCGTATCTCATTATCTATTATAGGTGATAAATTTAAAGCTCATTCCCTCTAATCAATTCAAGATTTTGTAAAACTATTTTATATTTGGTGTATATCAATGTGATTTTATTAGGTTTGTACGTAAATGGAATATGCATATTCTGGTGGATGAATAAATATTTTTATTATATTGTGGTTGTATATATAATAAGCCCATTGTATTTAGTTCATTGATTACAAACGGTTCACGTCCCGTTATGTAAATACTTATATTCACTAGTTTTGGGCCCGTTGCATTTGGTTGTAAACAATGGTTTTGGCGCGTTGTAAAAGGGTATTAACATTGGTTGTAGCCCATTGTTAAAAGTTATAAACACCGGTTAGCTCCCGTTCTAATTATTTCTCAACAACTTAATGTTATGTTGTATTTGGTTACTATACAACGGTTTTTTAATGTTGAAATCTACGCTTGATAACCACGTAACGTTGATTATTTCCGATTATCATAAAAAACATAGCCATCTTCTCCTCAACCGAAATATGCTTACTATCATTTAACGAATAATTTGTTCTAAAATGTGCACATAGTCGAACAAATGATTCACGGGACATACGTAGAAATTCAATGCATTGTTTGGGATTTCCTTGCAATAACTCTAACATGTATTTATGTCCCGTCATTTCCGAATCATTGTCTCGCTTTCGTTTCAAACCCCTCTACCAAAAAAAGCGAACATAATAATTACTATAAGTATTTCTCATCATTATTCATTATGAACCTGTTAATAAAACATAAACAACCATTAAAAATAACCATTAAAAAACAACCATTATCATAGCAAAAAAAAAAAAAAACAATGTGTTCAATATAACCAAATAGCATACAATGTTTTCAACATAACCAAAAAAGCATACAATGTTTTCAACATGACTAAAAACAATTAATGTTTTTAATAAAACAAAAAAAAAAGCATACATCAAAACAAATAATGTTTTCAACAAAACCCATGTTCTTCACTATTTCATAAGTCCTAAATTTTTAGCCGTCATCTCGATCCACTCTTTTAACATGTCGGGAATACTTGGCAATGCCATCCACGCCTCTCTCATGTATGAGGAAACTCTAAAAATATGAAAAGCAACTAAAAATAGAGGTCTCTCGGCTCTAACCCAACCAAATTTAACTTCTCTATACATTCAATAACTGTTGTAACTGTTGGGTGTTTTTTTGGAGGTTTTTCTCTAGTCAAATGTAACAAAGCATTTTGCATTTCAAGTGCTAAATCCTCAAGAGTAACAGATGATGATGATTTTAAGGTTTTAACCCTTTTGGGGGTAGGCTTAGGAATAGGCTCTGTAGTAGACCCGGTAGTAGGATTAGTGTCGACATCATCTTCTGTGTCGCGAAAAATGTTGTCCTTAATCATAAGTGGTTGGACCGGTTGGAGCCGATGACAAGAGGATGATCCAACCACTGATGTTTGGGTTGAGGTCCACTTGCGATTCCCATTGGCAGTATTACCATCAAACAGTTGTGCACAAAGTTCCGGAAATGCTAATGGAGCTGTTTTTAATGATTCGGATTTCGGATGCCCCTAAAAAATAATGGTAGATGTTAAAAATTAAACTAAGGGTGGACCTTAAGTTAGAGGTAGATGTTAAAAAATAAAAATATATGGGCATACATTCTTAAATTCTTCCCATTCCTCGTTCGTTAAGGTAAAGGTATTTGTTTGAGAATTGTATATATTGCTGGTTTTGTTTCTCAAATACACCTATCTACGTATTTGGCTTTAAGATTATCATAAGCGTTTTTCACTTGTTTTTGAGTTAAATCCAACCCAAACTTTTCCTTAAAACACTTAGAAACTTAACCCATGAGTATTTGTGAAAACTCAACCCTTTTTTACCCACGGTGTTTATCTCTTCAATGTAAGTTTCTAATAAACATTTTAGATGTTCAGTCGACCATTGTTGTTTCTCTCCCATTTTTATGATCAACTAACAAGAAACAATTCTATTTAAATGTTAGGGCTAATATTTTCTCTACTGAGGATATATTATCCTTGAAGATATGTCTGGATCAATTATCCTCCCGAAAAGCTCCAGGACCATGTCGAAGATCAAGGATCCTTAAAGGTTAATATTGTTAACAATTGTCTTATATGTGTAGGCTATTATTCAACAGCAGTAACGGCTAAAGGACTTGGTCTACCTTAAATATCGCTATTGGAAGCTGCTCGCACGTGGTCAAACGAACGTTGGAAGAGTAGAGGAATGATGGCGGATAAGTAGGACTTAGTTGTTAGTTAGTTATTTTGTAACTTTTCTTTATATATCGAGTTGTGATCAACATTAGCACACACACATCCACACGTATTCTAGGTACCAAGTTATCTGTAATCACATAGCACTCGTTGATCAACAACTTCACAACATTTGTAACCACCTTTTTGACATTAATAAAGTTGACGGTGATAGTTTTCACCGTCCGGGGGTTTTTTGTGCCGGAGATTATTATAATCACATACCAATCCGACCAAATACTACGTTGTTAATCTTTGACCGAAGCAATTCGACCAAAGATTACGTTGTTAATTTTTGACCGAAGTAAGATTATCATAATCAAAGGTTTTTTCCCTCGTAATCACATCGCTGTGTTCATCAGGATTTCATTTATACATTCACCGTTATCGTGTTAGCACTATACCTCATTTTTACAAATTTGGATACATTATCCTTAGCAGATTTTTATCCAAAACAATTTGGCGCCCACCGTGGGGCAATTGGTGATATAATCCATATTACTCCTATCAATTTTTGATTTTTTCATACCCATATCACTATCAATGGCCTCTCAATCAACCTCTGCTTCATCAACTATGCCATCTTCGGTTCCTCTCTCATCAAGGAATTTGCCACCGATGCCTCCGCCAATCACGGGAGCACAACGGACTGCTGGTGCTGGAAGCAAGACTCAACTACCAGTCTTCCAGAGCTCTAAAACCGCTGCTGCTGTGCCGATGGTTAACACTAACAATGATGTTTCATCTATGTTTTTGCAGGTTAAAGCATATATGGAGCAACTAAACAAGACCAACCAGAGGATCCTTCGTGAGATAGAAGATCTCAAGAAAACTAAGAGGCCAGCGGAGGATCACACTTCCCTGATGTCCAGGATGCTGGATTTCACCAGTCCAGGATCTATGGCTCAATTCTTGGAAGGATCATCTATCCTTCAACATGGGTCCATGGGTCAACAGGCTCAAGGATCCTCACTGTTTCAGCCAGGATCATCTATCCTTCAACATAGGTCCATGGGCCAACAGGCTCAAGGATCCTCACTGTTTCAGCCAGGATCATCTATCCTTCAGCAGGGGTCCATGGGTCAACAGGCTCAAGGTTCCTCATTGTTCCAGCAGGTATCATCCGTCATTCCCCAGGATCCTCTAGGTTATATCACCAAGGATCCTACAATTCCCAACCACAAGGATCCTTCTTTCAGATTCAAGGATCATCAGGAATCCAACATCAACGATCCTTCGAAGTCCATGAAGGAGATTTCATTCCCATGCAGACTATCGCGTCGGGTGGCCCTACTCCTATTGCTGACTCTTCGTATCCCAGATACTCATCCGAGATGCCAACTTTTGCCTAACAAAGAGGTAATTTGCATGATCCTTTATCCTTAGACGCTGGAACCACTGATCCCGAAGAGCATGTGGCACAATACAGAGAAAGGATGGAGATTAACCCCATTCCTGAAAGACTCAAAGAAGCTTGTTTGTGAAAAGGCTTTGGATCCACACTGCTAGGATCAACATTGAAATGGCTGCTAAGTCTTTCTCCCTTTTCTATTACTTCCTTTTCGCACTTAGTTAACTTGTTCAACAGTCAATTTTCCTGTAGAAAGAAATTTGAGAAGTTAACTAGTGATCTTTACCGAGTTATGCAACCAAGTGATGAATCCCTTAGGGATTTTGATACGAGGTTCGGTAGGGAAGCTCTGTAAATTCCTAATCTTGACATGGCTACTGCTGTTGAGGCCTTCAAGATGGGACTTCAGAGGGGCTCCCCCTTTTATGATGATCTTGTGATGACTCCTTGCAGGTCTCTAGATGAAGTAAGGAACATAGCGTTAAGGTTTATACGGCTGGAAGATGATAAAAGGATCCAAGAAAGATTGGGGGCCCAAACAAGTCAAGAATCCCCTGACAAGAATAAAGGATCCTCGTACAGGAACAACAACGCAAAGCCGTACAACATGTTCAACAACCAAAACGTACGAGTGTAGGTTCCCTGGATGGATCTGCACGGGATATCTCAATCTACACAGGTGCGGAATCCCTGCGTAGGTTGTTACGAGCGTAGAACACGAATCAAACAAACACACGATACGAATAAACGAACACACGTTATATTATAACCGAAACACGTGATATAATCACTGAATACAGACTCAATACTCTCTGGTTCTCACGTCTCTCGACTCACACACGTCTGTATACGATTACCTTCAACAACCTAAACAAGCCGTGACCTAGCGTATAAATACACGACAACTTCGCCTGACATGTTCAGGCGAAGTTGTTGCTAACTTCGCTTGACTAACAAGTTCGCCTGATAAGCGAACTTGTCAGTAACTTCGCTTAAACATAAACAAAACACAATTAACATTACAGACTGGATTACAGACACTAGACTATGAACTACTGACATTATGCACCAACAGACTCCCCCTTGGCAGTAGCTTCATATCTTTATCTTTAAGCACTTGTCTTGTAATCTTCATGCATGCACTCCCTCTCTTACACAGACCGTGACTACTCGCTGATATTTCCTCGCTTCGCCTTTCCAAGCAGGAATATAGAATATCTTCTTCTCGTTTAACACCTGCATATCAGCTTTAGATAAATTAACAAGATGCATCGGATCATACACTCTTAGCACTTCTTGTT
Organism: Bidens hawaiensis; assembly: GCF_021521415.1. Taxonomy (NCBI): domain Eukaryota; kingdom Viridiplantae; phylum Streptophyta; class Magnoliopsida; order Asterales; family Asteraceae; genus Bidens; species Bidens hawaiensis. Next base: position 33,778 of record NW_027505549.1, read on the forward strand.
TGTCTTCGTCTTCCATCACGGCTTCAGAAGTCTGGCAATCCACATACCACCATTTCAGATCTTTCAGCACATCTTGAGGCATAGTCTTCATTGGAACCTCTTTCAAACACCGAATCGGCTTATATTTCATCACCATCCAAGGTTTGCCATCTGCTCTCATTCCTCTTTCAGTATCTTCAACTAATTTCCCTTTCTGTGGTTTTAACAACTCAAACTTTTTCTCTTTAATACTTTCTTTCCATACTATCTTCCCAATAACTCTGGCCATATTATCATCACTTCTATTAATCAACCCCAGTCTGGCCAAATCCTTTACCTCACACTCAGGTAAGGTATTTAGAGATCTCAACGTCCTCTTAAAGTATTGGATCCCATCATATCTTTTCACCACGAACAGTTTTAGCTGTTCATCATATAACCAACAGATAATGCCTTTCTTTGACTCAGCGTACCCTTTAATATTATAACTTTTCTTGAACATTGTAGGTACCACTGGCTTCTTCGTTTTGATAAACCAATGAGCATAGCCTTCCTTCCATCTAGGCTGCTCCTCCCATTCTGTATCATCAACTACTGTATCTTCACATACATTCGACTTCTCAACGGTTGGAAGCTCGTGTTCAACATTCTCCTCTACAATTTCACCTTCTTCAACATCATCTTCTATCACTATCTGTGCACCAATCTTCTCAATTTCTTCTAATGGCAGCACATCATCATCACACACATCATCAACATCTAACATATCATCATCCAACTCCTTCAAGGCATCGATCACATCATCTCCCATCTCCTCGTCATCTACCATCACCACCTCATCACCACCAGAACCGCCAGCTGCACCTGCAGACTCCCCCTGAGCTGTGGTTGTCCCAAGAGCTTGAGTAGTTCTTGGCAACTCACCACCTGTACCTTTCGATGCATTGGGATCATCGTCTCTGTCATTCTTCTTCTTTGTCCTGAGCTCGTCGCCTTTACAGCTCGTCTCCCCCTGAGATGCCAAGAACTCCTTCATAGCATCTATAATTTTTCCATGTTCAACCAGGAGGGACGACTGTAGTTGATTTTCTGCTACTAGGCGCTGAATAGCCTGGGTCTGGATAAGATATATCCTAGATTGCTCTGCCACGACCCGCTCTAGTGCAGCTATTCTTTCCGAGTCTGATAGGGTTGCATCGAAATCGAACCTCATGTGAGATATGTCTTGAGTACACTGAGGAGGGATTTCGAATGAAACCGGGACATCAGAAGTAGCTGTGGACGTAACCGCAGGTGGTATCGTGACCGACAACCCTGCAGTGTGAACCACTGTCGACTCAATAACCTGTGCAACAACCTCCGACGGAGTAAGCGTTGGAGGCGGCAACGATACAATATCTGGAGTCGTCAGCTGGAGTGTGATGGATGGGAGGCCAACAGATGATGATGTAGCCACCACGGGAACGTCCGTGGCGCTTGGCCTTGTGACCTGTAATGGTGTAGGGACAATTGACATACCGGACAGTGCGGGCGGAGTTACGGATAACTTCGCCTAAACTGTAACTTCGCCGAATTTGAATCGGCAACAGTTAGGGATTTAGAACGACGTGTAGATGATGATTTCGGAGATCGAGGACTCCGAAATACATGATTTTATGAAGTTATAGACGTTCATGCAAATTCCTATCACGTAATATCAAGTTTGAAAATCGGGTGTTTAGGTTTCAAATAATCGAGGTCACGAAACGGTTCGAATCGACCTGTGATTAACATTAACGACCATGATTATACGAATATAGAACCCTACACACCTTTAATCTGATTTGAATCGAGGTAAAAAATAACAGATGATCGATGATATAAGTTCGCCGGTTGACAGGGAGTTAAGTTCGCTGGGTTTTTGAAATTATGATCCTGTTTGACCTTAAAACTTCTTTATATAGGGTCAAAGTTAGTACAGGCGAAGTTATCGACAACTTCGCCTATTTCAGGCGAAGTTATCAACAAGTTCGCCTGTATTTACAAAACACACCCCTATACTTTTAATAATTTTCAATAAAGTTTTAAAAACATCCTTTAAAGCGTTAAATGATACGATCAAGACCAAGTAACAAGGTATAAAATCAAACAATTACAAAAGTAACAAAAATTTGAAAAATTAAAGTACACGGGATCAAATTTCAGTCTCGACAGGGACTACCATGTTTTAGAAAAGATCCGAACAGGAATCATACTAACTCGTGACTGTCACATAGATCCGTGTTTAGCTGTATTATGACAAAAAGAAACAGGTTGTAAGCAGGTAAATAACTTAAGATGGTTTTCATCATTTCTGTGATACGCGTTAAGTTCAATTAAGCTAAAAAATTAAGTGGGCAACAACTCAGAGATTATGATGCCTCCTATCTATTCTCAAAGCGTATTTGGCTTTCCCCAAGTCACCCCGAATTGACTTCAACCCATAGTGTCTGATTAAGTTTGTAAGTACTCTTCATCTGCTTCCCGTTCTCTTTCTTATTCCATGATTGAGAAGTCTTGACATTGTCAGCTCTAGAATGTTTCAATAACTCATAAGGTTTTTTTTTTTTTTTTTTTTTTTTTTTTTTTTTTTTTTTTACGATAAACGTTTACATAGACTTCAGAGTAGTAAACAACTGAAAGTCCCGAATCTGGATCACTGCAGTTTCTTCACACACTATCTTTACGGGAATCAGAACACTTACGGGCTCGTGTATGACTGGGTAATCGCTTTTCTGCCTATCATTCGGAAAGATATATATGAAGACATGCAAAACTCTTAAGGAGTTTCCACGTAAAATCGAGTAGATTTAGTTTGTATCACATCTACTTTTACGCACCATAAAAAGCTACCATGACATACAATGACTGTTCTAAAGCCTTTTAAGCCTAATAACTTCACTAGTTAAGCACACAGAATCAGTAAATCTATCATTTTCCAAGGTTGGATCAATTTTCTGTTAAAACATAGTAACAGAACTTCTTACGAAGTAGTAGACTTGAAAAAATAATTTCATTTCCCTAAAAGAAAAATTTAACTTCTATCGCCCCAACCAAATCAAAGTCTTCAGGTTAACGGCTATCCCGAAGATCCAATGGATCAGCTGGACCGACCACATACTAGTATGTGTCCTTCTAACTAAGTATGATCGACTAATTTTCAGCGAAAGAATGAAAACTCATCATAAACCGCCCCGGTCACTTTCAGTCATCTGGTTAATGGCTATCCTCATATTCTACAAGTAGAAATGAGGACCAAACATATCCTAAGACATGTCCTTCAAACTGAGGCAACCGACATAATTCTAAGCGATAGTGACGTATTTTTTTTTTTTAATCAAAAACACAAAGCATGGTTACTCGGGATTGATCATCCCATTCAGCTCAACAAGGTTTTGAAATCTAGTTTTGTCAAACGCTTTCGTGAATAAGTCAGCGAAATTATCTAACGTATCAACCTTTTCGAGCTCAATCAGCTTCTTCTCAGCACAATCCCGTATAAAATGTTGACGTATGTCAATATGTTTAGTTTTACTGTGCTTCACGGGATTGTTAGTTACTGAGATAGCAGCTGTGTTATCAATGCAAATAGGAGTAAGTGAGAAATTCAGACCATAGTCGCGCAACTGTTGTTGAATCCAAAGAACCTGGGAGCAGCAGTTGGATGCTGCCATGTATTCTGCTTCACAGGTTGAAATTGCGACTGAAGTCTGCTTCTTGCATTGCCACGACACCAATCTGCCACCAAGAAACTGACATCCACCAGTTGTAGACTTCCGACTCTGATTGCACCATCCATAATCAGAATCTGTGTAAGCTACCAACTCCAAGTCTCCTCCCTTCGCGTACCACAACCCCAGCTTAGGTTTGCCTTTGAGATATCGCAAGATCCTCTTCACACCCTTCATGTGAGATTCCTTTGGGTTTGCCTGAAAACTAGCACAAAGACAAACTGCAAACATAATATCAGGCCTAGAAGCAGTTAAGTACATTAAAGAGCCTATAATAGCCCGATACTGAGTTGGGTCCACATCTGCGTCATTGTCTGTCTCAGCACCCAATTTATGGTTGACGCAGATTGGAGTATCGAATGGAGTGTTGTCCTCCATCTTGAAGCGTTTGAGCACATCATGGACATACTTGGTCTGATGAATGAACATCCCATCCTTCTTCTGATCAACCTGCAATCCTAAAAAGAAAGTTAGTTCACCCATAGCACTCATTTCAAACCTTTTCTTCATGACGGCCTCAAACTCCTGACACATGGAGACTTTTGATGCAGCAAAGATAATGTCATCCACGTAGACTTGCACCAGCAGGAAGTCGCTTCCTTCTCTCTTGAAGAACAACGTGCTATCTATCTTCCCTCTTTCAAACCCATTTTCAAGCAAGTAATCTGATAAGGTTGAGTACCAGGCACGAGGTGCCTGATGTAGTCCATACAATGCCTTGCTTAACTTGTACACGTGGTCTGGAAAGCCTGGGTCAGGAAAACCCGGAGGTTGCTCAACGTACACAACCTCATCAACTTTCCCGTTTAGGAACGCACTTTTCACGTCTAACTGAAATACCTTCATCTTCTTATAAGCAGCAAATGCCAAAAACAATCTAATGGCTTCCAATCTTGCCACAGGAGCGAACACTTCATTATAATCAATCCCCTCTTGTTGATTAAAACCTTTAACGACTAGCCTCGCCTTGTTTCTTATAATAATCCCTTTCTCATCTCTCTTGCACTTAAAAACCCATTTTGTGTCTATCGCATGCACATTCTTTGGTTTTTCAACCAAAGTCCAAACTTCCATTTTCTTGAATTGAGCCAGCTCTTCTTGCATGGCTTTGACCCACGAGCTGTCCTTTAGAGCCATTTGATAATTCTTTGGTTCAATCTGGCTGATAAAGCAGGTGTACAAGCATTCGTTGATTATGCCTGTCTCCTTAATGCTTGTGTAAACACAGGTGTGCTCATTCAAGCTACGTCTTGTTTGTACACCGGAGGACACATCACCAATCACATTCTCCAAAGGGTGATCTTTATGAATTCTCGTGGTCGGAACCGAACCGACATGCAAATTGTCTTCCAAGTTAGAAGAGAGCTCGTCAATGGTTGTTCCTTGCTGAGAGTGAAACGGATTGAAAAATTCTTCTTCAGGAGAGGCAGCAGGGGTATCGATAGCATTTGATGAGGAAGGTTGACATTTATCAAACAGCTGTCTTTGCACTAGATTTTCTTCCTCATCAAGGATCATCTTCGTAGCAACTCTTTCTTCTACTTCTGCACTATCCAAATAAGGTATGTTAAAAGACTTAAAAAGTCTATCATAGTCGAAAAACTCAGCAGGTCCGTTGCTTGGTTTTGGCGGTTTGTAACTTGTGATATCGGTGTTACACACCACCTCAACCTTGCCGGTCGATGTATTAAAGACACGTATGTTGGGAGTCCCAACAACATAACCGACTAAGATTCCTTCATCGGCTACTTCACCAAATTTAGAATTTGTCTTTAAAATCGAACAAGGGGACCCCGAATGGTTCAAGACCACTCAAGTTGGGCTTCCTCCCATGCATAAGCTCATAACACGTTTTATTAAGTCTTTTAACAGTCAAGACTCTATTCAGGATATAACAGGCTGTAGCAACAGCTTCAGCCCAGAACACCACAGGAAGCTTCGAATCAGCCAGCATAGTTCTGGCTCCTTCAATTAACGTTCTATTCTTCCTCTCAGCCACTCCATTCTGTTGCGGAGTATACGGAGCGCTGTACTGGTGCTCAGTCCCTTTCTGAAGGCAGAAGATCTCCATTTCATAATTCTTGAACTCCGTTCCATTGTCACTCCTGATGAACTTAACCCTTTTATCCATAACGTTCTCAACTTTGGTAATCAAATTCTTCACCATCTGAGCCGTTTCATCTTTTGATTTCAGGAAATATACCCACGAATATCGTGAGTAATCATCAGTGATCACCAAGCAATAAGAAGTACCTCCTAGACTTTTTGCATTCACGGGACCGAAGAGATCCATGTGAAGCAATTCTAGAGTACTGACAATAGAATTGACCTTCTTGGTGTGATGGGATTTCTTGTGCTGCTTTCCCTTCTTGCACGCTAGACATTTGTCTTCAAAGTTGAAACTTTTCAAGGGAACGCCCAGCACAAGTCCATTCTTGACAATGTGGTTCATCTTCCGAAGATGAATGTGCCCCATTCTCCTATGCCACAATTCGGACTCCGATTCGCTCGCTTTTGTCATAAGGCATGATTCTTCCGTGGCCATTTCAGTCGACCTCATATCCATAATATACGTATTCCTCTCACGTGGAGCCTTCATCACAATCCACTCCTCTGGTATCTGAAAACCAGGATGCAACACAATCGCCTCATTCTTTGTAAAATGTACGGTGTACTCCTTATCACAGATCTGCGACACACTCAGCAGATTGTGCTTCAATTCTTCGACAAAGTTTACTTTCTCTAGAGTCATCTTTCCATTAGACACCGTTCCCATTCCTGTAATCTTGCCTCCACTTTCTCCAGCAAAGCTCACTCTCCCTCCTTGAACAGGTTTCAAATCGTGTAACAAGATTTTGTTACCCGTCATGTGCCGGGACCCAAGACCAATTGGTCTTGGATCTATATATCCCGAACTTTGGCTTTCCAAAGTTAGTCTCTATATAATTCCTGTAAGTCCTATTAGTATACCTCCTTGTAGATTGATTGTGAGGCCTTCCAAACCTTTGTGAATTGAAAGAATTATAACTTACTGTTTGGTTATCAGCAGTGTGAAACTGAGATTGGTTTCTTTGAAAACCTGAATTAGTCTGATTTCTGAATTTTGAATGGTTTTCACTTTTACCAGTATTATAATTACCATTAGGCTTAGTCTCAGTTTTGGTATGCCTCACACCTCTGAATCGCTGCTTCAGAGGGCAATCTGCAACTAGGTGCCCTAATTGATTACACCTAAAACAACACCTATGCTCAACTTTCTTTTCAACAGTTGTTTTGGATGTCGAGGCTGTACTACCGCCCGTTTCGTCTCACATATGGTGGGACATAAGGGTTGAGCGGAGAACTCTTTTTAGTTGTTTTATCTTTCTCTCCACTATTTGGTAATACAACCTCCTCCTTTGTCTTACCCGACTCGAATGACTTATCCGAATCTGATGAGACCGGACTCGGAACAGAAATTTTAACACTTGACACAGGCGGACTTGTTTCGCCTCTACTAACATTTGGTTCTTTACTAGTTACCTTAATTGGAACTGTCAGAACAACCTCAAAGTCAACAGATTTCTGATTACTAGGATTAAAAGTGTAATTGTGATTATAAGGTGGTGGAACCTCATGATAACCAATTCCTCCCCTCTTAACTGAGGAACCTTGATCACTAACAAGGTGATCAAGAATAGCAGAGGAATTTCTGAACTGCTCAAGTTTTCTATTCAGTTCCACCACTTTCACCTGGTGATCAGCAATCTGTTTTTCTCTTTCAGCTATTAGTTTGGTTTTTTCTTCCAAAACTTCATAGCTTAGATCAATCACTTGAATTTTTTCAGCAAGTTTTGCTTTTAGACTTTTAATATCTTTTTCACAAGTTTTTATTTTAACTTTATAGCTATTTTCTCTTGCTTTTGTAAAATGATGATCTTCTTTTAGAGTTTTAAACTCAGCATCCAAACTAACATACTGATCAGTTATAGTTGCTAATTGCTCAGACAAGTTTTCACATTTAGAACAAGTAGGTTTAGAACATACCTCGGAGAGCTGGTCTTTAGCATCAGCCATGAAAGCTTTTTCTTCTCCAGTAGCTTTCTCACTTTCTTCATTTTCCACATTCGCCAAATTTGCCTGTTCAAAGATTTCTTCAGAATGCAGGTTCCAGTTATATTCACCATCTTCTCTGGAAATCATGGCACTATAATCTTTACTACCCCCATAATGCTGTGTAGACTTGCCTTGACCACGTTCTACACGCTCATTTCTGCACTCCTTAGCAAAGTGGCCGTTTTGCTGACAGTTGTAGCATCTTACCTTCGTCTTGTCAAACCCTGGCCTTCCATCGACAAACTTTCTTCCGGTCTTTTTCATAAACCGTTTCACTCTTCTCACGATCATAGCCATCTGCCATTGCAGATCCATTTCTTCCAGATCATCAGCATTAATCTGGTCATAGTCTTCATCCAACATAGCTGGATCAACAATCTTCCCCTGAATGTAGTTCTCATAGGAAGCAATAAAAGAAGCATAGAGAGCAAACTGCTCTTCAGCAGATTTGACACTCATAGGCATCTTAGAGCAGTTGTTGCTAGGAATACTTGGAGAGAAACTACTCTTGCTTGCTTGCGGTTTAGATGCACTAGATCCACCTGCTACAAAGCAAACATCACCATTCGTGTTGACTGACACATGCCCCTCATGTGATGAGTTGGCGCCCGACTCTCCCTTCGAGTAGTAGGCAACTGATTCAGTCTTCGAACCTGAACTAGAGTTGACTTTAGCACCATACATACCTGGATCTTGAACCAGATCCGTAGGTGTCTCCTTTCTAACCATGTTAAGCTCAAAGGTTCGGAGCTTGTTAACTGCTGTCTCAAGGTCATAGTCAGCAAAGTCTTTTTCTTCTCTCATCAACACAGTATACATCTCCCATTTTGGTGGGAGAGCATCAAGAAGCTTCTCAACAATCTCATCTTCTTTGTATGCAATTGAATAGTTGCTGAGTTCAGTCATCAGATGATAATATCTGGTGATGATATCATCAAGTGATTCGTTTTTCAGATACTTGAAGACCGAGAATTGAGTTTTGAGCAATTTGATCTTCGAAGCACGGATTCCCACATTTCCTTCAAACCGGTTCTCAAGAGCTTCCCAAAGCTCTCTTGCTGTCTTCCCAAAGCACGGATCACTGTAGGTTCCCTGGATGGATCTGCACGGGATATCTCAATCTACACAGGTGCGGAATCCCTGCGTAGGTTGTTACGAGCGTAGAACACGAATCAAACAAACACACGATACGAATAAACGAACACACGTTATATTATAACCGAAACACGTGATATAATCACTGAATACAGACACAATACTCTCTGGTTCTCACGTCTCTCGACTCACACACGTCTGTATACGATTACCTTCAACAACCTAAACAAGCCGTATAAATACACGACAACTTCGCCTGATATGTTCAGGCGAAGTTTTTGCTAACTTCGCTTGACTAACAAGTTCGCCTGATAAGCGAACTTGTCAGTAACTTCGCTTAAACATAAACAAAACACAATTAACATTACAGACTGGATTACAGACACTAGACTATGAACTACTGACATTATGCACCAACAGACTCCCCCTTGGCAGTAGCTTCATATCTTTATCTTTAAGCACTTGTCTTGTAATCTTCTAAAAGTATGAAGGATCTCTTGTGGAAGAGCCATAGTGATAGCAGTATGAGCCTTGCTCTCGGCCTCATACATCTTTTTCTCTTCTTCTTCCATTTTGCTGTACTTTTTGATCTGATCACGACCTTCGTACTCCATAGTTGGTGGAATATAACCATCCTGGATGCATACCCACATTTTCGCATCCTGGTACTTGACATATTGTTCGAACCGATCCTTCCAAGCAACGAAGTCGGTTCCTTTAAGCAACTTTGGGGCCTTAGTAGCTGACCCTGCTTCTACTTCCATCTTAACTAACTCTGAGATGTTAATTGACGACATCTTTCTCAAAAACTAAGAAACCCGAAAAACAAAAAAAATTTCTTCTGAAAAGTACTGTAGGCGAAGTTACGGATAACTTCGCTTAAGTCTTAACTTCGCTGAAGAACTTCGCTGATTCTTAACTTCGCTTGAGGTAAGCGAACTTAGGAGGTAGGCGGAGTTGTAGAGAACTTCGCTTGAGTTAGGCGAACTTGAGAAGGTAGGCGAAGTTGTGGATAACTTCGCTTAACCTTATATCTTCGCCGAAACCCTACGAACAGTGACGGCAACTTCGCCTGATGAACACGAAGTTTCTACAGATCTGATTTCTTGGTTTTTCGAGGTTTTTGACGGTGTAAAGGGTTGAATACGATGGTAGGAGGTAAGAATGACACAAAAACACAGAAAACACGTCCCGCAAATAGTCGAAACGGGACGATTTCTACACCCGCGTGAATATCCCGAACCACACAATTGAGCAATAGCTCTGATACCAATTGTAGGTTCCCTGGATGGATCTGCACGGGATATCTCAATCTACACAGGTGCGGAATCCCTGCGTAGGTTGTTACGAGCGTAGAACACGAATCAAACAAACACACGATACGAATAAACGAACACACGTTATATTATAACCGAAACACGTGATATAATCACTGAATACAGACTCAATACTCTCTGGTTCTCACGTCTCTAGACTCACACACGTCTGTATACGATTACCTTCAACAACCTAAACAAGCCGTGACCTAGCGTATAAATACACGACAACTTCGCCTGACATGTTCAGGCGAAGTTGTTGCTAACTTCGCTTGACTAACAAGTTCGCCTGATAAGCGAACTTGTCAGTAACTTCGCTTAAACATAAACAAAACACAATTAACATTACAGACTGGATGACAGACACTAGACTATGAACTACTGACATTATGCACCAACAACGAGCAGTCGAAGAAGGAGATGACGATGAAGATTATCCCTGCATCTCCGAGTATTGTTTCTCCGTAGATACCCATGGCTTGATTTGCGCTATGAAGGATCTACGAGAAAAAGCAAGGTGGCCCCGGAAGAATGAGAAGACGACCACCTTCAAAGACAAGTCTAAGTGGTGTGCCTTTCATGAAGATTTTGGCCACACGACAGACGAGTGCATTGGCTTGAGGAGGGAAATTGGATACCTCCTGAGCAAGGGTCACTTTAAAGAACTCTTGGGAAGGAAGAAATCCAAGATCCAGGATCCTGAAGATCTTCCACAAAAAGCAACACCACCACCACCAGACGCTCACGTGATTAACTTCGTCTCCAGAGAATACGACATGAGTCAAACTTCTTGTCCCACAGAAGAATTTGAGTTGGACGATGAAAGAAGACCGCTCATACCCACTACTCGAGTGACTGATCAAAGAATCTTCTTCGACTCGAAGATCCAGGATCCTCACCAGGATGAGCTGGATGTGCGAGTGGTCGGTTTCATCTCTGGAGGTTCAGACATATGTGGAACTTCCTTCTCTGCCGCAAGAAGACTTGCCAAAGAGGTCAAGATGGATAACGGAGACCGACCGATAGTATCCACCACCTTAATAACAGACAAAAGGATATTCTTCGATGAGGAGGACAAACTAAACATCCAGGATCCTCATCATGACGGTTTGATTATTACTTTATTTATCGCTAACCATTATGCATGCAGGATCCTAGTTGACGGTGGGAGCTCGGTCAACATTATCCAGCATGATGTCCTTAAGAAGATGAATATACCGGATTCAGAGATCATTCCTAGAACATCAGTGCTAGTCGGTTTCAGTGGTGAAACCAAGAAGACATTGAGGGACATCAACCTCCCAATTTATATAGAAGGGTTAAATTCTTACCAGAAATTTTGTGTTATTGATAACCTTTCTTGTTGCAATGTTATTTTAGGTAGGCCCTGGCTGCATGGGATGAAGGCAGTAGCCTCAACTTATCACCAATGCATCAAATTACCTACTCCTTGGGGAGTTGTGAAGATAGTTGGTGACCAAGCGAAGGCCAAGAACTACTATTCTTCATCAATGAAGCCAACGACCAAACAAACTATAGCATAGCAACCACAACAACATCCTAGGGACGTGCTGGAAGCTCGGGAGAAAGACCTTAAAGAAGTATCATTGGACCCCGAGGATCCAGAGATAAAGGTGTTCCTAGGATCCAGTATCCCCAGTAAGATTGAGGAGGATTTAGTATCCTTCTTAGTGCTAAGAAAATCTACTTTTGCCTTCAATCACTAAGACATGACAGGTATTTCAAAAGAGGTAATCACTCATAAATTAGGCCTTGATTTATCTGTTAAACCCGTCCATCAGAAGCGAAGAAAATTCGCTCCTAAAAGGAACAAGATCATACAAGAAGAATTTGAAAAACTTCTTAAAGCCGGTATGATTAGAGAGGTTCAGTATCCTCGGTGGCTAGCTAATGTGGTCGTTGTTTCAAAAAAGAATGGAAAGTGGAGGGTATGTGTCGATTTTACCGATTTAAACAAGACATGCCACAAGGATCCTTTCCCATTACCACATATAGATTCCATGGTGGATGCGATGACAGGACATGAAATGCTTACCTTTATGGATGCTTCATCTGGATTCCAATAAATTCAGATGGAACCATCTGATCCAGCGGATACACCATTCATGACTCCTACCGGCATATACTGTTATACTGATATGCCGTTTGGACTAACAAATGCAGGGGCAACATACCAAAGATTAGTCAACATGATGTTCAAGGATCAGTTGGGTAAGACTATGGAGGTATACATAGATGATATGGTGGTAAAGTCGAAGAAAGCTAAGGATCACCTTAGAGACCTAGAGGAAGCATTCAATATCCTCGACCAATATAACATGAAATTGAATCCATCAAAATGCCATTTTGGTGTTAAGGCTGGAAAATTTTTGGGATATATGGTGACTAAAAGAGGAATTGAAGCAAGCCCCGAGCAGATTGAAGCCATCCTTAATTTGAAGTCTCCTGCAAACGCCAAGGATGTCCAAAGGCTCACCAGATGGATAGCCGCTCTCAATAGTTTCATCTCAAGATCCTCCGAGAAGTGCAAAGATTTTTACGACATCCTTAGAAAGAATAAGAAGTTCGAATGGACGGAAAAGCATGAGGCTGCGCTTACAGCCTTGAAGGATTACTTATCCTCAGGTCTAGCTCTAATGAAGCCTGTGGATGGAGAATCCTTATATCTATATTTGGTTGTCTCGGGAAATGCAGTAAGTGTCGTCTTGGTAAAGGATCACGAAGGTAAACAACATCTCGTCTATTATGTAAGTAAAAGTCTTCTAGAAGCAGAAACCAGGTATTCTCATTTAGAAACACTAATTCTTGCACTTATTATGGCTTCTACAAAATTGAGACATTACTTTGAAACTCATACTATTATTTTGAAAACTAATTATCCTGTTAAGAATGTTCTTAGAAAGCCAGAGTTATCAGGTAGAATGGCCAAGTGGGTTGTGAAACTAAGTGCACATAATATCCAATATGAGCCAAGAACAACAATCAAGTCACAAGCACTCGCGGACTTTGTGGCTGATTTCACTAGTGACCTGCAAAAAGAAGCTGACTTGGAGGTCCAACAAATAGAGAAGACTAAGGATCCTTGGATACTCTTCACCGATGGCGCTTCTAATGTAAGAGGAACAGGATTAGGGATCCTACTGAAATCGCCACAGGGGGACATATTACCCCAGTCCATAGCCTGTGAATTCCAAGCAACAAACAATGAAGCAGAATATGAGGCTTTGATAGCAGGTTTACAATTAGCTAAGTGCATGAGGATCAGGTATCTTCAAGTATATACTGATTCATTATTGATTGCTAACCACTTTAATGGCTCATATGCTGTTAAGGAGAAAAACCAATCAAATATCTAGATGTTGTGAAGGAATTAGCAAAATCCTTTGAATTATTTAGCATTGTACAGGTACCAAGAGAAGAAAATGCCAGGGAAGATGCTTTGGCAAATTTAGCCTCATCTCTGAAAATTCCAGAAGATACGAAGATCCCAATCATTCATGTTCTCTCACCAGCAATAGGAGAACAAGAAGTCGGGGAGATAACAAATGACAAACAAATTATACTTTGGGATCCATTATCCTCAGATAATCAAGAATCATGGATCCTTCCAATCAAGAAGTACATTCAAACAGGAGAAATTCCAACCACTGATAATCCCAAGTCATTCAAACTCAAGGTATCACAATACATTTTATTAGATGATATGTTGTACAAGAAATCTCTTGCAGGTCCATACTTGAGGTGCATCGAGGATCCTGAAATCCAAGAGGTGCTCAAAGATTTTCACGAAGGTGACTATGGTAATCACACCGGAGGTAGAGCCTTGTTTACTAGGATTCTAAGAACAGGATACTTCTGGCCAACAATGAAGAGAGATGCAATGGTATATTCAAAGAAATGTGATGCTTGTCAAAGACATGCAAACATCCTCCACCAGCCAGCATAACCTATGTATCCTATATCCTCTTCATGGCCTTTCATGAAATGGGGTATGGATATTGTAGGTAAACTACCTAAGGCACCAGGAGGAAGAGTATTCATGCTTGCAATGACGGATTATTTTTCAAAATGGATTGAAGCAGAAGCTTTTGTTCAACTACGTGAAAAAGAGGTGATATCTTTTATTAAAAGAAATATTATTACTAGATTTGGTATCCCCTCGGAAATTATTTGTGACAATGTTTCCCAGTTTATCGGGAAAAGAACCACTAACTTTTGTGACAGCTGGGGCATCAAGATGATAACCTCATCTCCGGTACATCCTCAAGCTAATGGTCAAGCGGAGTCTAGCAATAAAATCATCATCAACAGTCTAAACAAGAAACTAGAATCCAGGAAGGGAAAATGGGCCGAGGAACTACGGTATGTTCTTTGGGCCGACAGGACAACACCCAAGAATGCAACAAGCCAAACACCCTTTTCGTTGGTATTTGGATCAGAAGCAGTAATCCCGACAGAGATGGTGATTCCTACAGCAAGAACGAGCATCCGGGATCCTGAAGCCAATGAAGAAATCCTTCTTGAAGACTTGGATACTGTAGAAGAACTCAGAGACCTAGCCAACATCAGAATAGCAGCTTATCAACAAAGGGTAGCTGGGGCATACAATAAGAATATAAGAATCAGAAGATTTCAAGAAGGGGACTTAGTTTTTAGGAAAGCCTTCCAAAATACTTCCAATCCGGCTGATGGAAAGTTAGCACCCATATGGGAAGGACCTTATCAGATAGAGTCAGAGGCAGGAAAGGGGGCAAATCATTTGCTCACAATGGAAGGCAACAGATTACCAAGAGCATGGAATGCTACCCACCTCAAGAAATATTTTTTCTGATAAGGATCCAGTATTCTGAGAGGATATATTATCCTTAAAGGATCAAGGATCCCTGAAATTGGTAATATCTATCTGATTATTTATCCTTTTCAATTTCTTATTATTAATTTAAGGATAATACATTCTTAACATTTTATCTTTTCCAAGTTTTGAGTAACAATGCAGGATATTAATAAGATGTGTAATAACCAAGAGGTTGGCCACCTCTCCTTTACATTCGAGGGACTATCCTATTTCTCTTGTCCTAGCCCACGATTAGATATGATCCCCGATGGTACTATCCTCTAAGGTTTAAAGGTTTTCGCTTTTCTTATAAATAGAGTTTGTACACTCTCGCTTGGAGCGCACATTATCCAACGTATTTGTAACATCTTGTTTTATGGTTAGAAATAAAATATAAAAAGCCTATGTTTTTAATATTGATAAACGAGTAAAATGATTACATGAGGTATGAGGTACTGAGGCCAAGCAGTTAGTATTATAAGACACCATATAAAAATTATTATATTTGACCTTTTTCCGTTTTTAACAAAACTTATGTCGACACGTAGAGAAAAATGAGTATGTTTCAACGACATATTTGTAATTTTATAAAACATCATATTTTGAAAGTTATAAAAGAAAAACGAGACTTGAGCTATAATAATAATAATAATAATAATAATAATAATAATAATAATAATAATAATAATAATAATAATAATAATAATAATAATAATAATAATAATCTGATCATAAAACTCTTTCGAAACAAAACTATGAGTCCACGTAGGTGTGAGGGATGAATCTTCCCTATTATGGCTTATATTTTATTATACAATATAATTTAGTAATTAAACCGACGTAAACGAGTCGGTTAACTTTGCCTACATATATCTAGAAATTCCTTTCTTTATATTATTTCACAAATTACATTCAAAGTTCTTCTCGTCAGAAGGCATACAACAAAAAGGTATATCATCTTTTCATCTTTTAATTATCTAATTTTAGTTATTTAAATATTATGTTATTAAAGGTAATTTACTAATATGGAGGTGACCCGTAGGATTAAAATTACAATTCTTTAATATTTGAATAATAAATATCGAAAGGTTTAAGGGTAGCAAGCCACTAGAGTAGGGCGTATGATTTTAGCATAACATGTCTAGTACATGAACAACTGGCCTTGTGGTATGGTATTACTGCTTTGGTCATAAATAGTTAATATAAAATGTAAATGACTGGGTATGGTTGTTGAACCATAATATGTTTGGACTTGAATGGTCGTGCACGTTAATGACAGTTGTTATATGAAGGGCCTACGACTATTGGAATATTACTTCATAAATATAAATAAGTAACCTAGTTTTTGATCTATAGATTCAAGTTAAAGTGGGATAAGCCATAGTAGCTGAAGAAAGCCTGTTCAGGTGAGTTACTTAAACTATTTTCAAAACTCTGATACATGCTCATAAACTGTTTGGACTGTGATTGATCTTGTATTTGCATGGCACATATGGTGTGGCACCCAAGGTGTTATATATATTATAATGATCATTATATTTTCCCGAGGGGACATACACTTAATACAGTAGTAGACGTACGCAAAGTCTGTATGTGTGAATATATAATGCTGACCTGGCTTTAACGTGAAGCGGGCGGGTTATAATTATGGCATGACATGCAATGAGCTCATACTTGATCAATAAAAAATTGTTTTAGTATCAGTTTATTAAATATGTCGGTTTATGTGACTCACCAGCTATGTGCTGACGCATTTTTACCCGAGCATGTTTTTCAGGTTGATAAATAAGGGCATGGAGTTAGCTGCTAAGTGTTGGAATAGTTTTGACGTTTTGTTCTATTATAGTTACTTTTTGTAGTATGTGTAATAGTTAGAAATGTAACAGATATTTTAGTAGTTTTTATATAAGATTACGTTCCGCTGTAAGTATGTGCCGACTGGGCACTGTCACTGTAAGTGCCCCATCCTGGGTGGGGTGTGACAAGTTGGTATCAGAGCTCAAGGTTTTAACGAACTAGGTATTCTTTGGGGTACTTAGGCTTTAACCTATTAGTCTTGTAAGACGAAGGATGTAGTTATTTTAAGAAATAAAGCTAGAGTGTCGTAGTATATGATATGCATAATAGGATAAGCGTATACCAACCAGTAGTTATAAGGTTTGTAATATACGTTAGGTATGATAAATAAAAGTTTTAAATATTAATTGTTTATAAATATAAACATAAGACAAGAAATCTTAAATATGTAGATGGAGGGAGGAAATCATAATGAAACTAATGATCGGGAAAATCCTAAATATGATGGAGGAGAAATCCGTATAACAAAAGTTGAACTAGATTGGATGGTAGCCGAACAAGTTGCTCAAATACTTGCCAATCGGGAAGTCACCAATGAAACTCATGGAAATGGGACTAAAAAGAAAGAAAGTAGCTATAAAATCTTCAAGTCTTCCCAACCACCCGAGTTCACGGGAACACAAGATGCCATCAATGCCCATGAATGGGTTAGTCAAATGGAGGCATTGTTGACAATATGTGAATGTGATCCCCAAGAAAAAGTGAAACTGGCTACACATACTTTCAGGAAGGAAGCGTTGCATTGGTGGGAATCAATCATTCAGGCCCAGGGAAGGGAAGCCACAAATCAAATTCCTTGGGAAAGGTTCTTGGAAATGTTTACTCGACAGTTTTGCCCAATAAGTGAAAAGAGAAGGATTGAAGCAGAGTTTTTGAGATTGGAACTGGGTAACATGGCATATCGGGAATATGTCACGAAATTTAATGAAATGGCTCGCTTTGTGCCTCACTTGGTAACACCTGAAGATAATAGAATCCATCGATTTATCTGGGGATTACCGGTGGAATACCGTACTTTCATCAAGTCTACCAACCCTCAGACTTGTTATGAGGCAATTGAAGCTGGCTATAGTATAGCAGCAAAGCTGGATAGGGAAAAGGTAGAAAACAATAAGAGAAAAAGGGAAGAGTATAAGAAGCCGGAAAACCACAACAAGACTGAAAGACTAAATCCTCAAAAGGCAAACTTTAAACGAGAACCTAATCAATGTTTTAAATGTGGAAGGCGACATTTTGGAGTATGTGCTTTGGGAAATGTCTGTTATCGTTGCCGTAAGCCTGGGCTGTCATCTCAGAATGTCGTGAACCACCAAGAGCTTGTTATGAATGTGGGTCAACTGACCACCTACGAAATACATGTCCCAAGCTAAAGAATAAACCAGCGGAGAATAAGCCTATGGGAAGAGCATTCCATATGACTACAGAAGAAGCTAAGCAAGCAGACGACGTGATTACTGGTACGTTTCTCCTTAATAAGTTACCAGCAACCGTGCTATTTGATTCTGGTGCAAATAAGAGTTTCATTTCATATAAGTTTTGTCACGCACTAAGAAATCCTTTAAGGAAACTAGAACAATCCTTTACATTGGAAATAGCCGATGGAAAACAAATAGAAATAACAGATGCTATAGATGATTGTTTCCTTAACCTAGAAAGTCAAACCTTTCCTATAAGAACAATGGTTACGACATTAGGTGAATTTGACCTAGTTATAGGAATGGACTGGTTAGCCGCTTATAAAGCTCAAATTAACTGTGGCACAAAATCCATCAATCTTCAAGCACCAGATGGGAGTATTGTTACTATTTATGGAGATCGGGAGAAACAGCCAATTAAGATAATTTCAGCAATGAAAGCTACTAAGATGATTCACCATGGATGTTTTGCTCATCTAGCATATGCAATTGATACTCAAAAGGAAACCAAGAAAGTGGAAGAAGTTTCTGCAGTATGTGAATTTCCTGATGTATTTCCAGATGAATCACCAGGAATTCCACCAGATCGAGAAGTGGAATTTAAAATAGACCTAGTACCAGGAGCAAAACCCGTAGCTAAAGCCCCTTACCGGCTAGCACCTTCAGAAATGAAGGAACTAATGATTCAAATACAAGAATTACTTGATAAAGGATTTATTCGACCAAGTATCTCACCATGGGACGCGCCGGTACTGTTTGTAAAGAAGAAAGACGGTAGTCTTAGAATGTGTATAGATTATCGTGAGTTAAATAAGTGAACTATCAAGAATAAGTATCCTTTACCTAGGATCGATGATTTATTTGACCAGTTACAAGGAGCATGTTGGTTCTCGAAAATTGATCTAAGGTCAGGATACCATCAGTTGAAGATTAAGAATGAAGATATTCAAAAGACAGCATTCCGTACTAGGTATGGACATTATGAGTTCTTAGTCATGTCCTTGGGCTAACAAATGCACAAGCTGCGTTTATGGACATGATGAATCGGGTGTGTAAGCCAATGTTAGACAAATATGTTATCGTTTTTATTGATGATATTCTGGTTTATTCCAAAACTCAAGATGAGCATGCACATCACTTACGTGAAGTCCTAGAAACCTTAAGGAAGAATAAGTTGTATGCCAAGTTTTCAAAATGTGAATTTTGGTTACGAGAGGTGCAGTTCCTAGGGCATGTAATAAATGCTCAAGGGATACAAGTAAATCCCACAAAGATAGAAGCTATAACAAAATGGGAGCAACCCAAGACACAAACTGAAGTAAGAAGTTTCTTAGGACTGGCTGGGTACTAACGACGATTCATCCAAGATTTTTCTAGGATAGCAACACCCCTTACAAAACTAACTAGAAAGGATATTAAGTTTGTATGGGGTGAAAGTCAAGAAAAAGCTTTCCAAGAATTGAAGAAACGCCTAACTCAAGCTCCAGTACTGACCCTACAAGAAGGTATTGATGATCTGGTAATATATTCAGATGCTTCTTATCAAGGATTAGGTTGTGTACTTATACAACGAGGTAAGGTCATAGCGTATGCCTCAAGGCAATTAAAACCGAGCGAGTCTAACTACCCGACTCACGATCTGGAGCTTGCTGCAGTGGTCTTTGCTTTGAAGATATGGAGACATTACTTGTATGGGACCAAGTGCATCATTTACTCAGATCACAAAAGTTTAAAGTATTTCTTCGAACAAAAGGATTTGAATATGAGGCAACGTAGATGTTTGGAGTTAATAAAAGATTATGATTGTGAAATCCTATATCATCCAGGGAAGGCAAATGTAGTTGCTGATGCTCTTAGCAGAAAAGAAAAATATCCAACTCTTAAGGTCAGATTGTATAAGTTAATCCTGAGCTCTGAGCTAATGACAGAAATAAAGGCAACTCAAACTGAGGCTTTAAAGGAAGAAAATGTAAAGAAAGAAAGGATATTTGGACAAGTTAAGGATCTAACTGAAAATGAAAATGGCATCAAGTTAAGGTATGACAGAATATGGATTCCGAAAATTGGAGAAGTAAAGAAAATAATACTTGATGAGGCTCACAAATCTCGATATTCCATTCATCCTGGAGCTACTAAAATGTATTACGATTTAAAGAGAGACTATTGGTGGCCCGGTATGAAACAAGACATTGTTAAGTATATAGAAAAGTGTTTAACTTGTCTACAAGTTAAGGCCGAACACCAGAAACCATATGGCAAGTTACAACCTCTTGAAATTCCTACTTGGAAGTGGGAACATTTGACAATGGATTTCATTACTAAGTTACCTCGTACAGTTAAAAATTTTGATAGTATATGGGTAATAGTAGACCGGTTAACAAAAAACGCGCACTTCCTGCCAATAGGAGAAAGTTACACTTCTGAAGGCTAGCCGAAATATTCATTAAAGAAATAGTTTCCCGTCACGGGACACCTGTAAGTATTGTTTCGGATAGAGACACCCGGTTTACTTCACGATTTTGGAAGAAATTCCATGAAGAAATGGGCACTCGTTTACTACTTAGTACTGCATACCACCCTCAAACATATGGCCAAAGTGAAAGGACTATCCAGACCTTAGAAGACATGCTACGTGCATGCGTCTTGGATTTTGGAGGTAGTTGGGATAAATATCTACAATTAGTAGAGTTTTCCTATAACAACAATTATCACTCTAGCATTGGTATGCCTCCGTATGAAATGTTATATGGAAGAAGATGCAGAACCACCATATGTTGGGGAGAGATAGGTCAGAAGGACCTAGGAAGTATTGAAGTGGTAAAACTTACTTCCGAGAAACTTGATCAAATTAGAGCTCGATTAAAAGCTGCACAGGACCGACAAAAATCATATGCTGATAAGCGTAGGTGCCCAATTGAATTTGAAGTTGGAGATTTAGTTATGTTAAAAGTTTCTCCTTGGAAAGGAATTATTCGATTTAGAAAATGTGGAAAGTTAAGTCCTCGATATAAAGGGCCTTTCAAAATCATCGAAAGCGTAGGAAAGGTAGCTTATCGTTTAGACCTACCCCAAGAATTTCAGAGTATCCATAATACTTTTCACGTGCCACATTTGAGAAGATGTTTGAGCGATGAAAGTACCTACGTACCATTAAATGATATTGAGGTGGACAACAAACTCAACTACATTGAAGAGCCTGTGGCAATCCTAGATCAAAAAGTGAAGATGCTCAGAAATAAAGAAATAGCCCAAGTTAAAATACAATGGAAACATAGAAAAGGATCCGAGGCAACTTGGGAATCTGAAAAAGAAATGCGAGAGAACTACCCTCACTTGTTCTCTACATAAATGGTTTCGAGGACGAAACCCACATTTGGTAGGGGATAACATCTTGTTTTATGGTTAGAAATAAAATGTATAAAGCCTATGTTTTTAATATTGACAAACGAGTAAAATGGTTACATGAGGTATAAGGTACTGAGGCCAAGCAGTTAGTATTATAAGACACCCAATAAAAATTATTATATTGGACCTTGTTCCGTTTTTAACAAAACTTAGGTCGATACGTAGAGAAAAATAAGTATATTTCGACGACATATTTGTAATTTTATAAAACGTTATATTTGGAAAGTTATAAAAGAAAAACGATGACTTGAGCTATAATAATAATAATAATAATCTGATCATAAAACTCTTTCTAAACAAAACTATGAGTCCACGTAGGTGTGAGGGATGAATCTTCCCTATTATGGCTTATATTTTATTATACAATATAATTTAGTAATTAAACCGATGTAAACGAGTCGGTTAACATTGCCTACATATATTAGAAATTCCTTTCTTTATATTATTTCACAAATTACATTCAAAGTTCTTCTCGTCAGAAGGCATACAACAAAAAGGTATATCATCTTTTCATCTTTTAATTATCTAATTTTAGTTATTTAAATATTATGTTATTAAAGGTAATTTACTAATATGGAGGTGACCCGTAGGATTAAAATTACAATTCTTTAATATTTGAATAATAAATATCGAAAGGTTTAAGGGTAGCAAGCCACTAGAGTAGGGCGTATGATCTTAGCATAACATGTCTAGTACGTGCACAACTGGCCTTGTGGTATGGTATGACTGCTTTGGTCATAAATAGTTAATATAAAATGTAAATGACTGGGTATGGTTGTTGAACCATAATATGTTTGGACTTGAATGGCCGTGCACGTTAATGACAGTTGTTATGTGAAGGGCCTACGACTATTAGAATATTACTTCATAAATATAAATAAGTAACCTAGTTTATTAATCTATAGATTCAAGTTAAAGTGGGATAAGCCATAGTAGCTGAAGAAAGCCTGTTCAGGTGAGTTACTTAAACTATTTTCAAAACTCTGATACATGCTCATAAACTGTTTGGACAGTGATTGATCTTGTATCTGCATGGCACATAAGGTGTGGCACCCAAGGTGTTATATATATTATAATGATCATTATATTTTCCCGAGGGGACATACACTTAATACAGCAGTAGACGTACGTAAAGTCTGTATGTGTGAATATATAATGGTGACCTGGCTTTAACGTGAAGCGGGCGGGTTATAATTATGGCATGACATGCAATAAGCTCATACTTGATCAATAAAAAATTGTTTTAGTATCAGTTTATTAAATATGTCGGTTTATGTGACTCACCAGCTATGTGCTGACGTATTTTTACCCGAGCATGTTTTTCAGGTTGATAAATAAGGGCATGGAGTTAGCTGCTAAGTGTTGGAATAGTTTTGACGTTTTGTTCTATTATAGTTACGTTTTGTAGTATGTGTAATAGTTAGACATGTAACAGATATTTTAGTAGTTTTTATATAAGATTACGTTCCGCTGTAAGTATGTGCCGACTGGTCACTGTAAGTGCCCCATCCTGGTGGGGTGTGACAGTATAGTTCGGGGCAGCGGACGCTTTGTGGCTGACAATTTCGTTGTTTTCGGCTATATGGAGGATCCTATGAATTATGGTAGACGTACCATACCACCGGTTTATAACGTTTTCACGTTATCTTCATTTGGGCTAAATCCCGGGTTGGGCGAGTCCCCAGTTAGCATCCGTATTTGGGCTTGTCCCCAGTTTTGGGCTTGTCCCCAGTTACACAGGCTTGTCCCCAGATTACACGGGTTTGTCCCCAGTTGCACGGGCTTGTCCCCAGTTTATTTTTGGGCTTGTCCCCATATTAATGGGTTTGATCCCAGTTAACAGTATAAATTGTATGCAACATATTTTCTAAGTTCATCATGAAGACAAAGTTCTGTGGATTCAAAATCCTAAGATTATTACTTCAAGGACCATTGAAGGTTTAATACTTATGGTAACTTAGGTCTACCTAGACCTTCTGGTATGGTTTCTGTTAATGGATTTATATTGTCTTAGTTGCAATAATTTTGGATGTTTCAATTTAAAGGGTTATTCCTTTAAGGGTAATCTATTATAAAAGCTTTTACCAATTTTTAAGGATACTTTATCCTAGAGTTTGTTCTTTAAGAATATTCTATCCTAAATAATTTTCATAAGGATCTTTTATCCTAAAATCTTTTACTCAAGATTATTTTTCAAAGCTATCAATAAGGCTAAAGTTATATCAAACAAACTTTCAAAATAAATAACAAGCAGATAGTTAAAAGTTTTATATTATTAAAGCATAAGTCACCAGGACTTATCCAAAATTCTTAACCCAGACTTCACCATGCAAAAGATGGACCATCCATCCGGGTTAATTGAGTACTACTAACTGTTCATGAGTGCTGGAAAATTAAAAACAGGGGCATCAAAGGTTTCATCCCCACAAACAGAGGATCTATCCACCTTTGTTACACCCGCAAATTGTCTTAAGGATCATGGATCCTTTACCCTAGTTACTATTGTCTATTACAAACCATAGTTATTGTTCAGAAAAACACCAACACAAAATAAAAAAGTGGGCTCGGGCCTTGTCTTCTGTATCCTTCATCGCCCACTTATGCTGCATCTTCACCCTCAGCAACACATGTTCCTTCACCACCTTCAGTCACATCTTTAACCCCGCTCGTTCCAACAACATCCTCTTCAGCCATCTCTGTATTCTCATCACCACCAAGAGCTGCCAAGCTAGCCTTCCACTTCTGCATGTTCCAGGTTGTCTTATCAAAAGCGGGATCATCGGCCTCCATCGCCATCTTAATCCTCGCTTAAAGCACTGACCTGGCAGCCCACATCTTGGCATCTTCTGTCGCTTTCTTGACTTCCTCTTGGCGCTGGGTTTTTGCTATGGATACCTGATCCTCGAGCTGCTTCTTGAGCTGGGCCAAAGCCTTTTCCTTGTTGACCACCGCATTCCCTAACGCAGATAGCTTGTCACTCATTTGACTTATGATCTTTTCATAATGCTCTTTAAAGGCATTCATAGCCTGTGGACAACCATATAATCAGGATGAGTAGGATATTGGATCCTTAAATTCAATATTTCAGGATACAAAACACTTACAGAGAGGACTGTATCATAATGGGTTTCGGGATCAGCGGACCTCTTTCTCTTGGAAGCAGCGGAATTAGCTCTAGTCGTTGCAGTCTTGGGTTCGGAACTGGTGGCCGTCTTGAGGATTTCCTTCTTAACGTCTGGAGGAGTGAGCATGCTGTCGATATCTTCTAGAGAAAACTTGCTAGCAGACTTTTGAGACTTCTTAGCACCTACATAAATCCAGTTAACAGATAAGTACTCTATACAGTGTCATTTATTTAAATATTTTCAATAAACTTACTTGACATATTCGAATCCGAGGAGATCTCGCAGAAAGCTTCGATGAAATGTTCTAACTTCGGTATCCAGTGCTAGGAACCGTTTTGTTTTTTCCTCTGTGCCAGGTAATTTCGCCAAAGAAGCAAAGTTATCCACTGCAAACAAAAAGAAGATTCATTGTTAAAGTTAAAACATCAAGGATCCTACTATTTTATAAGGATCCATGATCCTACCGTTTCTAACCCACTTTGAAGGAAGGTCATTTCCCCAAGGTATGAAGTCACGTTTTACAAAGAAAAATTGATTCCTCCAGAAGGAATCATTTATGGTGACTTTCAATATCAGGTGGGTTGTCGAGGCTTGGATTTTAAAATGAATCGGGCAGGACCGTGGGTAGTTAGTGTGTAAAGTTGGGACAATTCTTGAAGGCCGAAATCAATTTTCTCATCTTCAATAATCCTTTCTATGGTGCCAAGGACCCTCCAAACCATAGGCATAGCCTGTATATAGGATATGCTGGTAGAATCGAAGAAGCTTTGAGTGAAGGGGGGAAATGGATAACTGTAGCCGATCAAAAACGGACAAGCCGGAAAACACACCCAGATTTCGGAGTATACATCACAGCGGACTCTGGATTCATACGCTCGGAATAGGGATTTTGGTGGAAACAACGAACGGAATTTGTCAAATTCGGGATCCGTGAATTTGCAAATCTCGATAGAAGGGTTGGCTATGAGGCATTGTGGCTCCATCTCCGATAAATCAGAGTCATCGGAAGATTGCTCGGAAGGTTTAGAAGGAGGAAAAGAAGAAGAAGACGAAACAGTAGACATCATTAAAGAGAATAAGAAAAGAAAGAGAAGGATACCTGATGTGTCACTTGAGTGTATGATTATAACCAAGATATAGGACGGCATATATAGGCGGTTATCATTAACTCGAGGGCCAAATGGTAAATATTTCTGGCAAAACCGTCCCATCATCCAGTTTTCGTAGAAGTTTGAATTTCAAAATGACAGCTGTGTTCCACTATCACCCGCCATTTTGGGGGCAATTTTTAGGGCTGATATTTTCTCTGCTGAGGATATGTTATCCTTGCAGATATGTTTGGATCATTTATCCTCCCGAAAAGCTCCAGGACCATGTCAAAGATCAAGGATCCTCAAAGGTTAATATTGTTAACAATTGTCTTATATGTGTAGGCTATTATTCAACAGCAGTAACGGTTAAAGGACTTGGTCTACCTTAATTCTCGCTATTGGAAGCTGCTCGCACGTGGTCAAACGAACGTTGGAAGAGTAGAGGAATGATGGCGGATAAGTAGGACTTAGCTGTTAGTTAGTTATTTTGTAACTTTTCTTTATATATCGAGTTGTGATCAACATTAGCACACACACATCCACACGTATTCTAGCTACCAAGTTATCTGTAATCACATAGCACTCGTTGATCAACAACTTCACAACATTTGTAACCACCTTTTTGACATTAATAAAGTTGACGGTGATAGTTTTCACCATCCGTGGGTTTTTTGTGTCGGAGATTATTATAATCACGTACCAATCCGACCAAATATTACGTTGTTAATCTTTGACCGAAGCAATTTGACCAAAGATTACGTTGTTAATTTTTGACCGAAGTAAGATTAATATAATCAAGGGTTTTTTCCCTCGTAATCACATCGTTGTGTTCATCAGGATTTCATTTATACATTCACCGTTATCGTGTTAGCACTATACCTCACTTTTACGAATTTGGATACATTATCCTTATCAGATTTTTATCCAAAACATTAAACAACAATTTATTGAACCTAAATTTTCTACAAACTTTATTCAACAACAAACTAATAACAATATTCATCAAACATAAACTTTCTACAAACTTTATTCAACGACAAACTAATAACAATATTCATCAAACCTAAACCTTCTACAAACTAATAACAATCTAACAAAATTAAAAAAAACCTTTAACAATTAACAAAAAACTACAAACTTTATTCAACAATAAACTAATTACAATATTCATCAAACCTAAACTTTCTACAAACTTTATTCAACAACAAACTAATAACAATATTTATCAAACCTAAACTTTCTACAAACTAATAGCAATCTAACAAAATTAGCAAAAACCTTTAACAATTAACAAAAAACTACAAACTTTTTTCAACAACAAACTAATAAAAATATTCATCAAACCTAAACTTTCTACAAACTTTATTCAACAACAAACTAATAACAATATTTATCAAACCTAAACTTTCTACAAACTAATAACAATCTAACAAAATTAACAAAAACCTTTAACAATTAACAAAAAACTACAAACTTTATTCAACAACAAACTAATAACAATATTCCTCAAACCTAAACTTTCTACAAACTAATAACAATCTAACAAAATTAACAAAAAACTTTAACAATCTAATAAAATTAACAAAAAAAAAACTAACAAAATCTAATAATCTAAAACTTTAACAATCTAACAAAATCACTTATGAAATTAAAACAAAAGGTAATTAGATTATAGCAATGGTGGGTTGATTTCAAACTGATTCAAATCACCATGAGAGGGAGAGAGGGGCTACAAAAGAGAGAGAAGCAAACCTGTAGGGTCAGCGGTTGTTTGTTGGAGAGAGAGAGAGAGAGGCCGACGGTTGTTTATTGGAGAGAGAGAGAGAGAGAGGCCGACGACGGCTATTTTTTGGAGAGAGAGAGAGAAAGAGAGAGTCTGGAGGCGGTGGAGGAGTAGAGGCCGTCGGCGGCAGTGTCGATTCTAGAGGAGGAGAGCTAGGGTTGGAGATGAGAAGGAGAATGCTAGGGTTGGAGAAGAGAAGGAGAAGGCTAGGGTTGGAGTTTTTTGTTATGTCTGATGAATTAAAAAAAGATGTTAGAAGTCATAGGTGCAAGTCTTCTAGGAGAAGAGGACGCACAAACATTTTTTTTTAATGAAGTGTCTTCTAAAAACAAACACACTACAGAGCACAACGTTTGCGCGACGCAGACAAAAGAGGTGGGGAAGTGCTTTTAATGAATAACAAACACCACCTTAAGGTAAGTGTGTAAACTAATCACATCGAGTATGCGAACAGCCCCGAAAATATAACAATGAAATGGGGCTAGAAACTCACTTGTAAGGCAACTGCTTTCTGAATTTACGATTATGCCATTCATGAGCTGTGCACGGTTAACTATTTATTAATCATAGTATAGAGGTAAGGTACCAAAAAGACCCAAATACCCTTAAGTAATACCCGCGGTCTAACCAGAAGTCCCTCACAAGGCACCCGTGGGACATTTTGAACCATCCGCACAAATCATTTGAGGAAGAAACACCCTCATAGCACATGCGGAAGCATCGTAGCACCTTCAAAGGTCATCCTCAAGGAAGGAATATACTTCCGCATAAATAACCACGAGGTAATGCTCCGGGACAGCTGTCAATAACCAATTACCTTTTAGAAGATTTACCAAGATGCTTTCTTGAGTAATACGTGATCCGATGGCCAATCAGCCAGTAACACGTGGCATGGTCGTTATAACCATGCACATGGCCAATATTCTCCTATTAACCAATGACAAAGAGACACGTGTCTAGGTTGTTATACATGCACATGCAACGTATAAGCAGAACCTATCAC
Organism: Bidens hawaiensis; assembly: GCF_021521415.1. NCBI lineage: Eukaryota > Viridiplantae > Streptophyta > Magnoliopsida > Asterales > Asteraceae > Bidens > Bidens hawaiensis. The sequence continues at coordinate 62,546 of NW_027505549.1, forward strand.
ATAAGGACACGTGTCCAGACGGTTATGCAGGAATCTTCTTAAGGGACAGCTGGCCCATTCACCTTTCTACACCCTTCGGCTATAAATACACTCTCAATTGTCATGAGTATTTCATTCACTCCCACTGCTCTCTCTTAATTTACCTAAGTGCTTATCTTCTACAGAACAGTACTTATTCTCACACCGAAGGGTGGTTACGGGAAGACCCCCCCTCTTGTCCTTTCCGTAACGAGCTCACGGTGTCTGTTTTGCAGGTGTTCGTCATTGGACTTTAGGCAGTTGGGTTCATATCGTGTTGGCAGATAACCGTATCCTACCCTGTTGACTCATTGGATCCAGGACCCATTAGTGGGGAGTGGATCCGTGTTTCTTCATTGGCGCCACCCGTGTTTTTTGTTAGAACAACAATTTTTGTTTTCGAAGTTACGATATGAGCCAAATTCCTAAAGGGCCGACGGGGACCTCAGAACATAATCCACGTGTTACTAGCCTAGAAACACGTGAAAGGGCAACGTCATTGTTCGCTCAAAACCCTACTCCCGATGAGCAAGATGATGTTGTAACACCAGGAGGCTTTACTTTGGGTGGTTCATCAACTCGAAGGAATTTTACCCCACTGGCAAACGCAACTCTAGTGGGCACGAGAAATTTAGTAATACCAGCTGGTCCCACTCCTAATGACCTAGGAGGGGTCACAGCTCAGAGAGGTTCCAATTTGGGAGACCTTGGGCGAATCATGAGAGATAATCGCTGGACTCATTCATAATTGTACCTCGAGGAAAATTCAGGTGACTCAGCTCTGGTGAAAACTCATACAGCGAGCCATAGATCTGAGGGACTCTTGTCTCCAGATGAGTGGTTTCGTATTCAACAAGAAACTCTAGCCGCTGAATATGGACGAAGGGTACGGAATGAACGTTTTCAAGCTCGTGCCCTGAGTTATGACGATCCCCCTAGGAGATCTATTTCTCCTCCAATAAGGGGAAGTCATATCCAGTACAGTCACCTAGACGAGCAAAACAAGAGAGAAATTCCAAGGTTACGTCCTCGTCCCCGCATAAATATGCGAGTACCATCCTACGAAGAATAACTAGACGGACACGACTCAACATATCATCCGGGAGGTAGCTATTACAGCAGGGATAGCTTTTTTCTTTCATACGGAGAGGCTAGTTACCCGCGACCGGCTGTTCGCCATGCAGGATACTACAGCAACGCGGAACACGATTTTTCCAAACCATATCGTCCAGAATCATTAGCAGAAAAATCAAAGTTCAATCCGGCCATCGCGACAACTCTGTTCCCGATAAACGCAAAAATACCAACATCTGTTGGGACGTATAATGGGATGACAGACCCCAGTGATCACTTGCTGAGGTTCGAAGCAGTTGGGGGAGTCAGTGGTTGGACTCTTCCATACTGGTGTCACATGTTCGCATTGACATTTACCGGAGCTGCACGAGAATGGTTTGAAAAATTACCATGCGGACACATTAAAAGTTGGAAAGACTTTGTAGCAAAGTTTTCCCAACACTCCAGTCTGCAAAAGAAGCACACCCGTGACCCATCTGAGATACTTGACGTAGTAAGGCGAAATAATGAATCCATCGAGGATTTCATTACTCGTTTCAACAATGAAAGCCTCAATATTGGAGGGGTCAGTGAAGACATGCTGAGGGGAGCATTCCAGAGAACGTAAATAGTGACGCTTTGATTCGTACTCATGACATCAGCTAAGCTATTTGCAAGGACCGAGAAAACCTTGGGATCCGGCAGTCAAAAACAAGTACCAAAAATTGAATTCCATACACCAAGACCAAATCGACAAGCCAATGGGCTAATTTGGTCAAGACTGCAACCAAGTACAGAAGCACCAAAACAATTTGATGCAAGATCACCAATTAGCAACAAGAACAAGCGTAACTTTCCCGCACGTCCTTCCAATAACAGTTGGACTCAGTTGTCAAAATCTCTATCAGAAATCCTCACAACCAAGAACCTAACTTTCCGCAAGCCTCAACCATTACCGAGGAAATCATTCCTTGACAGTAAAAAACATTGTACGTACCAAAATGACATAGGACACAACAAAAACGAGTGTGTGGCCTTAAGAAATGAAATAGAGGCAACAGTAAAAAACGGGAAGTTAGATCATTTGGTCAAGAATGTACGACCAGGGGCTGGTAAACCTCCCGCAAAGGATAACCAGGGCCCGGCCAAAAGGCAAATAAAATATCTGAACGTTCATATGATTCACGGAGGACAGCAGATCAGCGGTAAGAGGAAAGAATTCGAGGACGCAGAATGGAAAAACGAGCCCGTCATTTTTTCGCGTGTCAAAGGAGGACCGTGCAATAAGAGTCCCCTGATAATTACTGCCTTATTTGGACATTATCGGTCACAATATGTCTTCTTCGATACTGGCAGCACATCCGACATTATGTATGAACAGTGTTTTGAAAAGCTTGAAGAAGATGACAAAGAACGATTGCGACCTATTCATGCACCCGTTTCTGGGTTTGGTGGGGAAATTATGCACCCGCGTGGTGCCATTACATTCCCAGTCACACTTAGTGACGGGATTCACTCAAGAACGGAGGAGGTCGAATTCTTAGTTTTACTGGCAACCTCTAAACATGATATTACCCTCGGGCGAGAGGCAATTGGTGACTTCAATGCCCATCCATCCACAGCTCATGGAGCAGTAGGAGTTTCGACCCGCACTGTGGTAGCAATAATTCATGTTAATCGACATTGCTTCACAACCGAAAGTTCAAGACCGAGTAAGGTTTCGAAACAAAACCAGAGGACTGAACCAGAGAAATGGATCCTTAATAAGAAATTTCCCGATCAAACTGTAGTAATTGGTCCAGCCATTTCTGAAATCGTCCGAACTTTCTTAAAACAATTGTTGACAAGGAACATTGACATTTTCGCGTGGTAGCCTGCGGACATGACAGGTGTCCCGCGGAATATTTCGGAGCACAAGCTGAAGGTGAATCCATTAATCACCTCAATTGTGCAAAAGAAACGAAAAATGGGCCCAGAACAAACAAAAGCCATGATTGAGCAAGTGCAAGATATTCTTCACACCGGCATTATCCGGGAAATTAAGTATCAAACATGGGTGGCCAACCCAGTGATCGTCCCAAAAAGCAACGAAACGTGGAGAATGTGTATAGATTATAAAGATCTAAACAAGGCATGTCCAAAAGATTGTTACCCACTTCCGGAGATTGACTTAAAGGTGGACGCCGTGGATCCATTCAGATTCAAGTGCTTCCTCGATGCTTACAAAGGATATCACTAGATTCATATGGCAGCTGGTGATGAAGATAAGACAGTGTTTCACACTGATCAAAGCACATTCTGTTACAGAATGATGCCTTTCGGATTGAAAAATGCGGGTGCAACGTATCAAAGACTGATGGATCAGGCATTCAAAGATCAAATAAGCCGAAACCTCAAAGTTTATGTGGAAGATTTGGTGATCAAAAGCATTGAAGAAGATCAAATGTTGAGGGACATTGAGGAAACTTTTGAAACTTTGAGGCGCATCAATATGAAGTTGAATCCAGCAAAATGCTCCTTCGGGATGGAAGAAGGAAGGTTCCTCGGTGTAATTGTGACGGGCACAGGTTTCAGGGCCAACCCAGACAAGATTCAGGCGGTAGCCCAAATGCCTTCTCCCGCGTCCCTCAAAGAAGTAAAAACACTTAACGGAAGATTGGTAGCATTAAATAGGTTCTTGGCAAACCACGCTGCTTGCCTCAAAAAAGCACAGTTCAGATGGACTCCGGAAGCCGAGCAAGCTTTTCAGGAAGTCAAGAAGTGTTTAATGAAATTACCCACGTTGTCCGCTCCGCACACGGGTGAACCACTTACACTGTATTTATCGGCGTCTGACATCGCTGTAGGAGCTGTTTTACTGACAAATAGGAAGAACGTTCAAACTCCAATATACTACGTTAGTCGAACATTGTCAGACCCAGAGACAAGATACTCGATGATCGAAAAATTGGTTTTGGCATTGGTATACGCAGCCCGTAGGCTCCGCAGATATTTCCAGGGTCACCCCATCAATGTCTTAACCGGATATAAACTCAAAAACGTGTTGAGCAAGCCTGAATTGTCTGGACGGTTGGCAAAGTGGGCCATTGAATTGGGTGAATACTCAATTGAGTACAAACCAAGGCCGGCAACACAAAGAACAAGAATGTTTGATTGAACAACAACCTCAAGCGCAAAGGGCAAGTACTAGCGGACTTCGTCATAGAAGTCCCACAACACAAAGAACAAGAATGTTTGATTGAACAACAACCTCAAGCGCCCCCGGAACAAGGACAAGTTTGGTCATTGTTCACGGACGGAGCATCAAGCAGTGAAGGATGTGGCGCAGGTTTAAGGCTAGTCAATCCCGAGGGTCACGAATTCACGTATGCCATCAAGTTGGACTTTAAAAGTACCAACAATGAGGCAGAATATGAAGCCTTCCTGGCAGGACTGCGGATGGCAAAAAAGCTTGGGGTGAAACATTTGGAAGCACGAGTAGATTCTATGCTAATTGCAGGACAAATAAATGAAACATACGGTCATGGCTTCTTATTTGTCACAAGCAAGGACCTTGATCCGCCAATTCGCTTCCTTCAATGTTGTTCACATTATGAGGAGCGAAAACAAATCGGCGGACGCTCTCAGCAAATTAGCTTCAATGAATTTTGAACACTTTGCCAAAGATTTTCGTTTCGAAGTTCTAGACCATCCGTCCGTCCACAAAACCAAGTTCTAGTAATACAAACTGGTGTTGAATCTTGGATGACACCCATCAAAGCTTACTTATCTTCCGGATCACTTCCAGCAGGAAAAGCTGAGGCTCGAAAGATCAAACACAAAGCTTTGAATTACCAAATGACTGATGGCATTTTATACCGAAGATCGTTCCTTGGTCCGTTGTTGCGTTGTGTAGACGCGGAAGACGCTAATTACCTAATTCGAGAAATTCACGAAGGCATTTGCGGGTTACATGCGGGACCAAGAATGACAGTAGCAAAGATCATGAACGCAGGGTATTTTTGGCCCGGCATGTATTTGGACGTTGTGCAGGAAATCAGAAAGTGTGATTCATGCAAGCGCCATGCTCCCAACACCCTATGCCCAAAAAACGAGCTGATTCTGTTAACTTCTGCCTGGCCATTCCAGAAGTGGGCTATCGACATCATGGGACCTTTCCCAGAAGCTCCAGGACGAGTCAAATTCTTGATAGTGGCCATTGATTACTTCACCAAATGGGTAGAAGCCAAACCAGTTGCCTCGATAACGGCATCAAGTGTTAAGAAATTCCTTTGGGAATTCATCATTTGTCGGTTTGGTCTCCCACAACAATTGGTAAGTGATAACGGGACCCAATTTGCTGACAGCGAAATACAGGAATAGTTAAAAGAACTCCAAGTAACCCAAGTTTTCACATCTGTAGCTCACCCGCAAGCAAATGGTCAAGTCGAAAGGACCAACCGCACTATCAAGGAAGGGATTAAGGCAAGGTTGGGTACTAAACGAACCGGTTGGGTTGACGAACTGCCCCATGTACTCTGGGCCTTCCGCACCCAGAAAAATTCTAGCAATTCAGAGACACCGTTTAGCCTAACCTACGGTACAGAAGCCATGATCCCGGCAGAGATCGGGATTCCATCCGCGAGGGTTTTGTTAATCAATGATAATGATCACGAACTCCGGATGAATCTCGATTTACTCGAAGAGAGAAGAGAATTAGCATCGATCCGCGAGCACAATTATAAGCGGCAGCTTCAGAAATATTACAACTCGCGAGTCCAAGCATGCGAATTCGATGCGGGAGACTTTGTCTTCCGCAACAACGAGGTTTCCGGCCAGGAGCCTTCGGGCAAGTTAGCCCCGACCTGGGAGGGACCTTATAAAATCAAGCAAGTATTATCCAAAGGTGCCTACAAGTTGGAAAAGTTGGACGGGACTGAGATCCCTCAAACTTGGAACGCAACACAGTTAACGAAATGCTACATATAGCAGTTTTTATTTATTCATTCTGCTTAGGCCTGCGTGCCCACATAGACTAGCAAGTTATATAATTCCTTTTATTGTAAGACGGCTCATGCCTAGCTTATGAAGAATCTTATGATAGTTTTGCATTATTTTGATAAGTTGTAATCTTATATTGACAAAAACAAAGTTCCAGATAGACACTTATATTATAGTACATAAGACAAAGTGCACCGGAAGGAAACAAGACTTCTTATTAAGTAGTCAAATGAGATTACAAGCAAAAGAAATATTTACAAAAAAGACTTATACATTTATGGAATGGCATCTTCATCTTCCGTGGTGTCATTAGGTTCATCCTCTTCCTCCTCACCAAGGTTCAATAACTCCTTTAACTGATCGATGGCATCGTCCTTATCCACAAGTTCTAATAAATGATCAGAAAGGGAGAATTTCAGAGTATCAAAATCTTTGGTTTTCTCAATAAGGATGGAAGCGGTGTCCATGCCAGCCAAGACATACTCCTCCGGCAGTTTACCTTCAGAAGCAAAATTGTAGCCTTCCTCAAAGCCCATTTATCGGCCTGCTTGCTCGGAAGCACGGAGGAGTATCGTGACACAATTACCAAGATCATCACTGTTCCGAACGTCAGTGATAACCTGTTAAGTCAGATAACCATGTGTGAACACATACGCACATAAATTAATTATGACAACAAAAGATTTAGTACCTTGGGAATTGCTGTTGATAGAAGCCATTTCTTATCCGTCTGAGCCCGGATAAGATCCATTTTGTGTTTAGCACACTCCATAGCTTGGTTTCGACTCTTAGCATTAAGATTAGACAAGCGCTTGTCTTTAGCTGGAAAGTCAGCTTAAAGGGTCTTTATCAATTCAGCTTGGTCATCCAGCTGTTTCTGGAGGGCAACCTTAGCTTCCTCAGCAGCAAGTTGTTAGGCTTTCACAACTTCCATGGCTCGATGGCTATCCCAGGCATCTGTTAACGCTTTCAGAGCTTCATTCTTCGTGTCTAACAAGTTGCGTTCAGTTTCCTCCAACTCACCGTGCATAGCCAACCAATCACGCCGTATTTCTTGATTGGTGGAAACAGTGTTTTCCATATGATACGAGTTGGAGTCTAGAAGTTCCTGGCGGATCCGACGACGTTGTCGCTCCCTCTCGGCGGGAGAAAGACTTTCTTGGAGATACTCATGACAGACGTCCGCATCACTTAACACCGTGTTCCGGCGCAACGACCAGTGAGGGGTATGCGGAGTGGTATCTTCCTCTGCTTGAGATGAAGAAGCTTGCCCCCCATAAGTGAATACACTGACCCCACCCTGGTTCCGGAAGAATGCTCATGACGGGGTGGAGACGTGTGGAACTGCTCAGCTCCGCCAACCTCTGTCTCCCGAATAGGAGAAGTATCCGATAAATTAATCGGGTCTTGAATAATGTTTAAAGGCGAGGTTGGCGGGGTCGGAAGCTGTGCAGTAGTATAATCCTTGAAACCTACAAATTTTTCAGAGCAAAAACTTTTTGAGTTACCAAAAAATGACGGGTACAAATTATAGTCATAATGGTCCGAAACATACCTTTGGGAACGTCTCGGGCAGACAGCTCTCGGAGACGAGCACCCAAGTCAAGGACTTTGGTCTTTTCCTTCTTCTTCTTTTTCTTCTTAGGTGCAGCATCGGAAGGCTGTGCTTTCCGCTTGCCAACAATGTTTGAAGTACCCGCATCCACAGCCTGAGGTTCGCCCTCAACGGATTGAGGACCACCTTACTCACCAATTAACGGATCGGTGGTGGCCTTCAAATCTTTCTTACGGGTCAAACCTACAGTCGAAGACGAAAGGTTAGTAGCACCAATCGATAACCCTCCTTCACAGAGTGATGACTCTTCGCTGGAAGAGAGAAGAACTATCACTCTGCTTGAGGTAACGGCGGTCACAGGGCGGGGTTGAAAAATACCTTCGCATTTTTTGACAAACTCCTCACCTTGGGCATACATTTCTTCGGAGACAATAGGTTCCGGAGTAAGGGTGGTGGAGAAAAGAAAATTCCTTTCCGTGCGATCCAAAACGACACGTCGTGTTGAGTAATGGGGCGGCGTACCATCATGCCACCCATTTTGTCCATGAGAGTGGACAGAATTGTACCTTCGCCTGCAATGGAAAAATGTTAAACAAAGTAAACGGAGCACCCGAAAGGATATAAATGGAAACTTACTTCCGTCAGGATTCTCATAATATGGTTTCAGAGTTGGGAATGACCACAAACGGCTCATCTTGGCGTGAACCATCGCTCCCTCATGAATAGGACGCATGGGTGTGGGAGCCTTGGTTAAATTAAGATACCAAGTGTGCCCTTCATACTCGGAAGCAAGGACTTCCGGCAGCTTATCTTTTGGCTTTCGATGCGTCATGGTGAACGTGATAACATCTTCCCAAATCCAGAAAAAATTTGATTTCCATCCATGAATGCCGCGGATCCATTCAAAGCCAATAACCCCCTTCCTGGTGGTGGCAAAACTATACCAGCCTTCACGATAAGTCATTTGGTAGAAAACGGCAAACATACCGACGGAAGGATCATAGTCACGCGCTTGACAGCAGAATTCGAAGTGTCGAATTCTAAGCATCCCAAATGGATGGATCTGAGATAAATGAATCCCATACGTTGTCAAGATCGATTACACGAACCTGGTCACGGGCAATCGGAAGTTCCCGGTAGTGAAGTGGTCCACATAGATGGCCATCTTCTTTGCCGGAGGCGCCGTCGCATTAGCTCCTTTTGACAGACATTCGGCCTCCCACTCTGAAGGAAAACCGTATACGTTTTTAACATCATCAAAATCCTTCTCCTTGATTTCGCATACAACTTCGTTAATAGCAGGAGGGTTTTTCTTCTGGGCAGCCATTTTGTGAAAGATATGAAACGGATATAAGAAAGAAAAAGTTCTTTGATATAAGCAAGAGGGAAAATATGAAAGTGATAAGAATGGGTTAAAGACCTCAAGGCCTATTTATACTCATCGAAATTAAAGCGACCGTCTGACTAACAGAAGAAAGAGAAAAATCCGAACCACTGGTTGACCGACACGTCAGGCGGGATATTCGAAAAAGTCTCTCTCCGCCACGTCATCTGTATTGTCTATTCAACTTGCACAAGTTCAAAAATCAAAATAGAGATATTTCGCAATGATATTATCAACACATAAAATTTCTTTTCATATATATTCAAAACAGTGACTACAAAAAAATAATAATATGAAAAGAAATTGCAAGCCCAAATCTTAACGCCTACACCTATTCTATGGATTAAAAGGCGTCGTATCTTCCGGAGCATTCTGGGCCACGTCGTCAGACTTATCATCATCAGATTCATCATCAATATAGGCCCGCAATTGCTTCACACCATCTTCGGACGAAGCAAATTCCAGAAGCATTTGTTGCAGCGGAAAGATCAAGTCATCATATTCTTGGACCCGCATGCCGAGTTCTTGCTCCGCGTCAAGACCGTGAAGGGGATGATTCTTAATAGGTTGTCCGGCTGAGCAAATGCCAACCCTTCGTTGAAACCCTTCACCCGGCCAACCCCTTCGGAAGCAGTCGTCAAGTTCACGAAGCAATCAGTAAGCTCCGTACTCCTCTTGATATGACGAATGACCTGTATACAAGATTTCGTTAATACCATGGGATTGAACACACAAAAAACAAACAACATATGAAAGAATTATTACCGAGTCTAGACCACGGGTGAGAAAATACTGTCTTTCCCTCTCCGCACGCTATGCCCTATCACGGAGTTCCTGTAACTCGGCGGAGGCTTGGTTGCTTGTCTCAGTTTGAGATTGCAAAACGGAGTCATATGCAGATTGCATTTCAACGATAGTCTTATCTTTAAGCTCGGACTGATCCCCTTGCAATCTTAACGCTTCCTCGAGCTCTTGAATCCGAGCGTTTTGACGAGACACCTCGTCATGTGCCCTCGCCAATTCGTCCTTCTACCTTTGAGTCTCAGCTCGAGAAGCTTCAAGAGTGGCGTTAGACCTTTCACAGGCCCCTTTCCAACTCTTGGCAGCAGCAGCGCTCCGATCCGTTTCTAGCTTAAGCGCAGCCTCGGCACCACTTGTTTCCATCTAGCCGCGACCGCCGCCTTTCGCTGCTCCTCAGCTTCTCTCTCCGAAATCTTCACAGCCTCGGAAGCTGGACCCAGTTTCCCGCCCATTGTCCGCCACTCCCGCAAGATTTCTTGACTACAAGCTAAGCTGTTAGTCAAAGAAACAGCTAAATTAGTATGAAGTTCTTGGCGGGAGCGGGTTTTCTGATATGTTATCTCAGGGGGCGGCATACAATGCTCAACAAAACTCATACAAGTCTTTGGGTTAGAAACCCGAGACCCGTTGACAATGTCCCAGGGCGGGACAAATAAGTCGAAATCTCCTCCCAACTGTACGTTCCCAAAAAACTGAGAACTTGAAGTTCTTAGACGAATAGGGGAGGAGGAAGTTTGTTGTGGGGGAACTTGCGAAGAACCTCCCCCAACCTCAGGGGCAGACGGCCCAAGAAAAAAATCTCCTTCCCCGCCCGACATGAAAGGCGAAGAAGTATAATAGAATTGAGAGGCAGACCGTAGGGGAGATTCATTAATCCTGAAGCCCTCAGCGGTGACTTCAAGGTTACCGTATTGAGAGCCTGCGACATCCCCACCCCGGAAAAGATAATCCAGGGATTCGGTAGTCGCCGGTTGGACGTGTGACCCCTCCACAGCCATTTCAACAGGAGGGGTAACAGGCTTGTCAGCTTCTTTTTCCGGAGGAAGTGATGGCTGCTTTTCAACATTTGGTATCGGCGTTGACAACCTACCAAATGTGTGACCATTAACAATGGACGGATCTACATAACAAAATCACAGTCAGATCTCATTATCATGTACGACAAAAAGTTAACACGTACAAGGCTGGGTGGTAATGGTTTCCTCGGACGATGTGTCCGGCGTCTCTTTGTTTTCGGCTCCTTCCTGGCGTCCGCAGCACTAGTACCTGCGTCACTCGCCTGGGATACACGGAAGGGCCTCTTCCGGTAAAGTTCTGCTAACAATTGAGAGACAGATGAAACTTCAGAAGTATCATATGAGCTCCCCCCCCAATGGCAGAATCGTCACTTGGAATGACGATTGTCCCGTCGGAGGTTAGCACATTAAGAGGAGGAGGGTTCAAAATGTACGCACCTGTTTCAAAGATAGGATCCAAAACCACAGGCTCGGCGCGCAGTTTGACCGGAAAAAGAAAGTGTTCGGCAGTCCTTTCAAGGATATGCCTATTCTTGGCATCACGAACCGTTTTTCCCACACAGCCCTAACCATCATCTAAGGCGTTAAACATCGATCCAAAACCTGCAAGCAAAACGCAAACATCAGGCAATGAAAACTCAGAAACATGAAGGTAGAACAAGGTAGTAAAACTCATGGCCATCCAGCTCAATAAAAACAGGCTCCATGAAAGGAGAAGGCCACAAAAGACTCATACCCGCCCATACAAGGGCTTCTTCCAGAAGTGCCCGCATTGGTGTAGGTGACGAAGTCAGTTTATGGAACCAATCGCGCTTCTCATGAGCAGCCAGAGTAATATTAATGAAGGCGTCGTTAACAGAGCGACGGATCATGACCTCCGGCACCACGTCCTCAGAAATCCAAAAGAACTTTTTCTTCCAATCCTTGAAAGTATCTTCGGTAACGTTGCCAATAACCCTTCCTGGCAAACTGTGACAAGTAAACCATCCGTTCTGGTTGGCCATCCTGTAAAAAACAACTAACCGATCTAACCGGGGCACCAGCTCTTGTGCCATACATACGAACTCGAAGTGACGAATTCGCATGACAGCACGAGGATGTAGTTGAGATAGATGAATCCCAAACGCCTTGATCACTCGTTGGAAAAACTTGGTGATGGGAAGACGGAAGTTCCCATGGGTAAAATAGTCCGCATACAAAGCCATCTTCCCCGGAGGTGGAAAACTGGCAATAGGTACGGCATTAGGGAATTCTGGTTCCCATTCCAATGGAATGCCATAAATCGTAATGAGTTTCTGGTACTCGTCCAGGTCCCATTGGACCTCTATTTCGTCAACTTCAGATTGTACAGATGCCATTATGAGAAAAACTCGTTATAGTATTGGAGTAAATCAAAAGAAAGATCAAAGGTTTCAAAGAAAGAAAGCAAGTTAATGTTCAGAAGGCAAAGACGATAAACTTCCAAAAGAAGTTAACCCCATCTATTTATACCCACCGCAATTAATGCGATGGGATACAAACAGTAGAGAGAGAAAAGGAAATCCAATAAATCATCGCCACGTCACGCGGGAAATTTGAAAAAGAGGAAAAGTTGTACAGTCGAGTACAGTAACAGCCGTCATAAACGTCCTGTCACCTGCACACGCGTCTGCGAGTGGTCAACTTGTCCTTTTTTCATGACTATCCACAAAAAACAGAAGATATCTTCTATCAAATTAGAAAATATAAAAACCCCCAAATACGCATTAAGTCCAGAATTTCACCCGCATAAAATACTTCACACGGAAGAAACACTGAACTGGGGGGACTTATAGAGGTAAGGTACCAAAAAGACCCAAATACCCTAAAGTAATACCCGCGGGCTAACCAGAAGTCCCTCATAAGGCATCCGCGGGACATTTTGAACCATCCGCACAAATCATTTGAGGAAGAAACACCCTCATAGCACATGCGGAAGCATCGTAGCACCCTCAAAGTTCATCCGCAAGGAAGGAATATACTTCTGCATATATAACCACGAGGTAATGCTCCGTGATAGCTGTCAATAACCAATTACCTTCTAGAAGATTTACCAAGATGCTTTCTTGAGTAATACGTGATCCGATGGCCAATCAGCCAGTAACACGTGACATGGTCGTTATAACCATGCACATGGCCAATATTCTCTTATTAACCAATGACAAAGAGACACGTGTCTAGGTTGTTATACATGCACATGCAACGTATAAGCAGAACCTATCACTTAAGGACACGTGTCCAGACGGTTATGCAGGAATCTTTTTAAGGGACAGCTGGCCCATTCACCTTCCTACACCCTTCGGCTATAAATACTCTCTCAATCAACATGAGTATTTCATTCACTCCCACTGCTCTCTCTTAATTTACCTAAGTGCTTATCTTCTACAGAACAGTACTTATTCTCAAGCCGGAGGGTGGTTACTGGAAGACCCCCCCCCCTCTTGTCCTTCCCGTAACGAGCCCACGTGTTTGTTTTGCAGGTGTTCGTCATTGGACTTTAGGCAGTTGGGTTCATATCGTGTTGGCAGTTAACCGTATCCTACCCTGTTGACTCATTGGATCCAGGTTCCATTAGTGGGGAGTGGATCCGTGTTTCTTCACATAGTATCAATTAATTACTTCTAGCTATACCATAATTCTAAGTTATTGTAACCCCTAGCTACCGGGGTCCGGGGGCAGCGCCCTTGGCAGCAGGGTTATAGGGGCGGCAACCCCTAGCAGGGTCCAAGGGGCAGAGCCCTTGGTTGGGGTTAATAAGTCTTTACTATAAAACCTCATCAGAAAACCTCGTCAGAAAACCTCATCAGAAAATTGAAGCTCAATTATTTAATCAAATCAAATCTTCGTTTTAAACATTACCTTTCATTATTAATTATTTACTTATCTTTAGCTCATATAACGTATAAGTCCATGTCTATCGTTTACGTACGCATACGTTAATTATCTTTCATTTATTTAGAAAATCACTTTAAGTCCGTATAAGTCCACTGGCGTATTAGTCATCCTTAGGCGTATAAGGTGTTCCAACGTATAAGCTGTTCTAGCGTATAAGTTGTTCCAACGTATAAGTCATAGATATACGACATATACATACACGGTGTATATACATATGCGGCATACATACTTACACGTTACATTCATACTTACACGTTGCGAACACACATATACGGCTAAGTACACTTATGCGTTGTTTAGACTTATACACTGCATAAACTTATACGGCGTATAAGTCTGGTTAGCTCCTTTTTACGCGTTTTGAGGTTTTTCTTCGATTCCGGTAACGTCAGCCGCCGTTAACCACCATGGTTGATCGGGGTTGGATTGTTTATGACCCAGGTAGCTTCGGGGTGTCCAGATCTAAGCTAAGGTGGTCCTTAAGCTCATTTTTTGGTTGATTAAACACCCGAATAAAACTAGATCTAGATCCAAACGGCTCATACGGCATCATGGGGCTGCGGTCTCGGGTTCTAATATGTTGGGTTCGCTGAGATAGATGATTTCTTACCTTCGGTTGGTCTCAGATCGTTGAATATAATAGAGTAGAGTGTGTTTGGCTTAAGTGTGTGTTTTTGATGGTGTAAGATATGGTGTAGAATGCATGGAAATGGAAAGGATTATGGTTTAAGAGGTATTTATACTTCTTAAGCCCATGGACCTTAGGTTCATCTTTCCTTTTTCGTCCATAATTAATTTCATTCAATTAGCCTACCATCTTTCTCTCTTTATTATTATTATTATTATTATTATTATTATTATTATTTTATTATTAATCTACTAACTTAATTTAATTTTTTCAACGCGAATAATATAATATATTATTATTCTATAAATTTCGGGATGTTACAAGCATCCTCCGCTCAAAAAAAAATATCTTCGTTTAGTCTTCAAAAAATAATAAAAAAAATTATATAAACAAAAAAATACGAAAAATTAAAAAAAGAAAAAAAAAATCAAAATGTTTATCTAGCAACCACATTAAAAAAAGGAAAAATAAATTTGGTTTAGCCTTTGAAAAGTAATTAAAAAAAAGTATAAAACCAAAAAAACGAAAGAAATAAGAAAACAAAACGTTTATCTAGCATCCCCTGTTCAAAAAGTAAAAAAAGCTCGATTTGGCCTTCGGGTTTAGCACAGCTTTTATGGATTTTAAGTTTTTTTTATAGCTTGTGGGAGGTGGGGGTGGGGGGGGGGGGGGGCAAAATAACAACTTTCATTAACATTTTACAATTAAACTACAAATCTCAATAACATTTACATGTAAACAACAATTCTTTAAAACTTTACACGTAAAATAACAATTTTAATTGACATACACGTAAAACAACAAATCTCATTAACATTTTGCATGTAAACAAATGTTCTTTAAGATTTTACATGTAAAATAACACTTTTCATTTACATTTTACACGTAAAACAACAAATCCTATTGACATTTTCTACGTAAAACAATAATTCTTTAAAAATTAAACATGTAATACAACACGTTTCCTTATAAATTTAATGTAAATTCTATAACTATATATATATATATTAAATCCAACCCACATTTATCTCACGGAATTTAGTGTTCATGAAAATTTACAAGTTATATTAATGCGCGTGTACAAGACAATGCGAGTTTTAATGTGACGTATATAACATAGTTAAGTAATTTTTTTCTTTACCTGTTGTCTTTTCATCGTCACGTGTACAAGAAAAACAACCACCCCCCCCCCCCCCCCAACCAAAAAAAACCTAAGCCCAACCCAGAAACCTAAACCCCTAAAAAACTTATTCTTTTATGTTAAACTAAACTCGAAGACTAAACCAAGATTTTTTTTTTTTTGTCTTTTGGGAATGGGGGATGCTAGATAAACATTTTGATTTTTTTACTTTTTTATTTTTTTCATTTTTCTATTTTATAATTTTTTTTAAATTATTTTTCGAAGGCTAAACCAAGAAATTTTGTTTATTTTTTGAATGTGGATGCTAGATAAACATTTTGTTTTTTTTTTGTTTTTTTTTACTTTACAAAAAAGATGTGATGTAGATGATTGAGCATGTACCATAAAGATGTGAGAAAAAGATTAAGGGTTGTTAAAGGTGTTCGTCAGTTCTTCACTTTTTTGGAATTCCCCAATGAACTCACACACACACACACACAAACACACACACATATATATATATATAGGGAGAGATTCCTATACAATAATTGCTTAACGTACGATTGGTACGCGACTCACGCTCATAGGCAAAAATAAAAACGGTCAAAGGGAAAAATACTACAACGCTCGGCCAAAAAACTAAAACGCTCAAAAACGGTTTTCTTGAAAAAAGGTAAAAAATTGATCGATTAACGATCCAAATTATTTATTTCGGTGACCCGATGATTAATTTGATACGTATTGACGATTTCGAGTTCTTGTGATGTGATTTCATGGATCAATTTCATGAATATACGTATTTTTGTACTTATTGTACGTTAAACAATGATTGTATTCTCTCTCTCTCCCTATATATATATATATGATTAAGATCATGTGAGAACTATTTTAAAATTGAGAATTTTGAAAACCATTTTAGACCATAAAAAACACATTTCCTAAAAAAATAAAAAAAAATTATAAAACAAAAAAAAAGTAAAAAAACCAAAAATTTTTATTTTTCATCCCGCTTTCATAAAATATATAAAAATCGAAAAAAAAATATATCGGTTTAGCAAAATTACATACATATACAATACTTGTTTTTTTTATTTTATAAATGTATTTTTTATACACATATATGCAATTAAAATAAATGATAATATACATATGTGTACATTATGTAAATCAAGATTAAATACAAATATACATTATGTGGTTTTTTTATGCAACCGAGATGAAAAATAAAAAAATTTGATTTTTTTACTTTTTAAAAAAAAATTGTTTTTTTTTCGTTTTAGAAAATTTTTTTTACTCTTTTTAAAAGGTTTTTTTTTGTGCTTAAAATGGTTCTCAAGATCTCAATCTCAAAAAGTTTTATTAGGATACTCACCCTGTCTATGTGTGTGTGAATTATTATTATTATTATTATTTTTTTAAAAATTTAACCGTTAAACGGTCATCTCACTGATTGGGAGAAGCGGCACACACACCCCTCTCTGGGGGTTTATTTTTTCGAGACCGACGATGGTGTGGCAGTGTTCCCACAGGGGCCGGGCGCCACCACTCCCCACCCGACACCCACTTCATTCCTCCTAACAAATAAATTGAAACGAGACTATTAATATGATATTCCATCCCTGATCCCACAGGACAATTCTCTAAAAAGAGTATTCCAATTTCAAGATAAGCTAACGAGAATATTAATATTTGGAGTATAAACAAGAGTCGACGTTGCGTGACAATAAAGCATGAAATAAATTGACTAGTTCCTACTTGGCTACTTATACCAAAATATGTGATTTATCGTTTATAGAATAAATATATAAATGAAGCGATTTACCTTATGCAATATTAGAATAATGCAATATATTGAAATGAATCGTTCTAATCTTTATCTTACATATGAAGAACGGCGATTGATCTTCTAGTTCAGTAACATGAGGTGATCGATACTTAAGACTTGCGATCTTTAAAGTTTTGGGTTCGAAATCTAACTTAATAGTGGGTTTCATACAATGATGAGTATATTTCTTAATAATATTTTTGGATAAGTCAGGCCTGAAACGTTATAATCAATATGGACACTTAAGATCACGTGTTATAAGGCTTACTTAGGTATTAAGAGTAGGGCTGTAAACGAACCGAACGAACACGAACAAGGCCTTGTTCGTGTTTGTTCGTTAAGGAAATAATGTGTTCACGAACACTTACCGAACAAGATTTTATGTTCGTGTTCGTTCACTAAGGAAATTAATGTGTTCATGAACGGTTCACGAACACAAATAAAATCGGCAGAGCTTAGAGATTAATACCGATGTATTCATCAATGTGAATAATGAAATCATGTAAATGAATTGAACGAACACGAACAAGGGCATGTAAATGAATTGAAGGAACACGAACACTTAATCAAACAAATATTTATGTTCATGTTCGTTTATTTAAAAAATGAATATATGTGTTCGTTTTTAAATGAATATAACTGAACAAAGATAAATGAACACATATGAACACAAACAAACATAAACAAATATAAATGAAACACTTAAATGAACACAAATTAACAACTATAAATCTTTAAGTATATGACTCATCCAAATAATATTTAATTATTTTTTATTAACACATAAACAAAAATAAATAAACAGACAGAATCGAACATAAATAAACGAATGTTCATGAACATAAATGAACGAGCAGACAATGTGTTCATGTTCGTTCGTTTAATTAAACGAACACAAACTTTTTGTTCATGTTCGTTCGTTTACTAAATAAACGAACATAAACGAACTTTCCGTCAAACAATTCACGAACAGTTCACCGAACGTTCGGTTCATTTATAAGTCTAATTAAGAGTAGTTTCAAACGCTACTAAGAACAAAAGAAAAACAATAAAAAGAGCCTTACGTAGTGATGACAATGACACAAGTGAAGGTTTTGTGGACTGAATGTATTAATGCAATTCCAATCAAATACTTTATATAGTTTTCAACTAAAAGCATTCAATAAAATGTACTTACGAATAATAAAAATATATAATAAAATTAAAAACAAAAAAAAAAGACAAATTTAACCCAGTTTAAAGGTATTAAAAAACGTTCCTCTAGGTTTGGTTAATAATGTGATTTTCCTTCTAAATGTTTTTTTTTTCATCTGGACCATTGAGTTTTTCCGCTTCGTCCAAATCGTAAACTCCGTTAACTCCGGGGTATATTATTTTCATTATGTGGTTTCCATCGACTTTTGTAGATATGAATGGAAAAATAATTGACCTCCATGACTACAGAATCTCGGTGTATGTTCTTAATCCAGGTTTGTTGTTGATGATCGTGTGAAATTGGTGGTGTTGCGGCTGCACATGACGGCCGTGTTTGATTTACGGTTAGGGTTTGAAATTTAGGATTGTGTGCTTGTCGGAAATTCGAAGCGAAACAGGGAAGTGAATGGTGGCAAGGGCGAAGTATAGTTAGCCCCCCCTCTGTTTTTTTGCGCAGTAGTGTAAATTTACCCGAAATTTTTTATACGTGCTGTAAATTTAGCCGTTTTCGATCGAAAATTTGAGCCCGGCCCCCCTCGTTTGTGATTTTTTTAAATACTTTTTGAGTCAGCCCCCCGGTATCTTCATCCATGCTTCGCCATGGTGGCGGTTTCAGGAGGCAGCGGTGGGTGGGAATTGCAGGAAGCAGCGACAATGCTCGAGTTATGTTGATATCTGGTGAAGGCATTAAACCCTAAATGACCATTTTTATTATCCGTTGGGTCGGAGAGATTGCTCGGTATGTAGCAGAAGATGGAGGTCTACAATGGTAGGTGTGATAAGGATGAAGAAGATGCATGGAGGTGATGGTCCCATTCTGTTAATTAGTGTATTTTATTAGGTTTTTGTTTATTGTTTTTAGTTTAGTTAAATAACCATATAAAACGACAGAATTACCCTTCACTTAATGTTAGAAAACTGAAGGAGTTAACGATTTGGACGTGATTGGAAAAAAAATGTGGAAACCTTGATGGTCCATATGCAAAAAAAAAAAAATGGACGAAAATCGCATTATCGGCCAAACCTGAAGTACGATTTTAGCACTTTACTCTTCAAAAAGTAATAATCACTTCAGTAGCATAAAAAAAACTTTTAAAAAGTAACTACTTGCCCTCATGCAATGCTGCGGGGACTTGTATATATGTAGAGTGAAAACTCACGTGTGGCGCCATTGATGTGGTAGGGCTTTTCTCGGTATGGCTTCAGTACCATATATAACACCAAGATTACAATATTTTTAACTTTTTGGATTGTTTGGTTAACTTAATGGAACTTGAGGGTTACCTTATTATAAAGTTGCAGGGTTAGTTGTTTAATCAATGAAACTTGATGGTTATCATATTATAAAGTTTTTGGGTTAATTATATGACTAAATGAAAGTTGTGGGGTACTATACGCAAATAAGGGGTGGGGCATGGCTTTCAAAATTGTAGTTTGGCTTTAATTGTATACTTAATGAAACTTGAGGGCTAACTAACATATTAAAAACCGTGGGGTTACTTGTTTATTCTAATGAAAGTTGTGGCGTATCACATATACAATGTCTTTAAACCAAACCGGTTGAACCTAGAACCGATTTGGACATTGGTTTGGTTTACAACATTTGAATAATTTGCTGTTGAACCAGGCGTAACCTGATTGAGTTGGATTACATCGGGAATCGCTGAATCGTTTGAACTCGCAAGGGCGAAAACTAATTTCTTGCATACGAGTTTAGATATCAGGTCTGGAAGGTATCAACAACAATCACTAACGAGCTGATCTAGAGAGGATTTTTGTGTAATCTCTAGGTTAAATCATTAAATTCCTCCCTTCTCTTAAACTATTTTATCAGGTCCGATTTTTTTACGGTGAACTTCTTTTAATATCTTGTTGTCTTAGGGATATTAATCCAAGACCTCCTAAACCCTCTTAATCTAAGATGTTTAAAGGTTTCGCTTTTGCCAATGGACCACTAACTCCATTCGTATCACAACTATTGATTATTTGTGTGACATTCGTCAAATTCGAGTCTCGATTTGTATTCGTTTTGTAATCTTTTATTATGTAAATCGACCCGTTTTGTAAACCGAATCTTATGATATAATCAAAATGATGGATTTTATGTTACAGTATTGTTTTACACTTGTTGGGTCTTGAAAACATACTTTTCGGTCCCTAAAATGGCCTTAAAACGCTTAAAAACAACTCCGGGGGCCAAAACTGCCAATTTGAAAGTTCAGAACTTCCACCAGGTGACCTTAGCGCCGCGCTAAGGTCAAGGGCAGAGACCTTAGTGCCGCGCTAAAGAGAGTCTGCACCAGAATTCGTTTTTTGTTGTTTTTATGCAAACATGTGACTTAAACCAACCCATTTTCATGCAAGACTCCTTATGCTTGACCCTTTCAACTTACCATATTTATACACCACCATTTCCCTTTATTTTCCCCTGCTACATCTCCAAATTCTATCTCAAATAAAAAGATTTAAGGTTGTTATTTTAGTGGTCTTGAAGGTTTGACTTCCAAAAGTCAAACTGAGTTAAATATTTCATTCTAATTAGCTTATATAGTCTTATTAGTACTTGAATATGGTGGTACAACATATATATAATATACACCCCTTGTTACCTTTGGTAGTCACCTCTCCGGCTCCCGTCGGTGAAGTTTCGGACCTCGTAAAGCAAGGTTTCATGGAGGACTTTCGAGTCCATGATATATATATATATATATATAAAACTTGTTTATACATATTAATCATGCTTAACTTCTGCTCATTTTAGTTTGTTTGTCATATTTACAAGTTCAATGGTTATGGGTTCTAAGAGTCTAGCCTCGGTTTAACCGTAAATAGCTCTAAACCGTAAACCGGACTTTGTTTACTAGTTTTTGTTAAATAATTGACCATGTTTAATGTTAGATTTAAATTTCTAAAATCATTTTTATAAGTTCTATGGCTATGTATTTGTAGAATCTTACCTCGGTCTTAACCCGAACCAAGATCTAAACCGAAAACCAAACTTTTGTTTAAAGACTTTATTGTTAACTTTTTGATTATAAAACTTTAAGTATCATCATTTATAAATTATTATACAAGTTCTTTGATATTTGGGCATGTGGAAACCATCTATGATCTTATTGTGAGATGGAAACCGAACCAAACCGAATTAAACCGATTTTCACTCGCTTAAGACACACAAGTGTGTTTTTAGCAATCAAGACTTGCATATTTCTTTAAAAATAGTTTACAAACTGATTTTTATTATTTTCTTAAGTACTTGGAAATGTTGGGTCCAACTTGATCTCATAACAAGGTTGGGACCGATAAAAACCGAACACTCGCTTAACGTACGTTGTTAGTTCTAAAACAATAGAACTACATACTTGGTTAAGTATTATTGAATTTTATTGAGTTAACATAACATTTATTATTTTGGAAAGTTGACTTTGGGTTTGACTAATTATCAAGACTCAAACCAACAATCCGAACACTCGTTAAAACCCGTTTTAGTTTCTTTATTCTTTAGGGACTTGCATTCTTGCATATTTACCCACCTTATTACTTAACATAGGTTGATTAAATATTAAGGTTAGATACTTTAACCCGGTTTCGAGAAAACTTACATTTTTAAAGGGTTATTATTATAAATTCGTAAATAGTTACATTTTAAACCTTGAACTTTAATTGTTTACATTTCTCAACATTTATTTTATTTAAAGACCTTCAAGACAACCTTTTAATTCAAGACTTTCTTTTATCTAGGCTTTTCTCACTAAACTCGTCGAATGGGTTAACATCCAAATTACCAACATTTCAAGTTTATTACTTGAACGTGAGTACTTTCATACCCCGTTTTCCATCTTTCGTTTTGAGGGTGACATTTCATACTTATCCAAACTAAATGTTTTATACTTGGGTCTTAAACCACAAACGTTATTGTATACTTTACTTAAATAAATGCTCGATTTGGTGTTCTATGCCTACATGCTCATGTGTTTACGTGTTTACCGCTTTTGGTTGGTTGATCTACAAATCCTAGACTATTTGGCATCCCCTTATAGCAAGGTGTCGTTAATGTATGCTTATTAACCATAACTATAAATCCTAGACTATTTGTCATCCCCTTATAGCAAGGTGTCACTAATGTACTTTTACTAGTGATCTCATCTTTTTATCCAGGTTATTGCTATTATTTATTGTTTCGTATACAAGATTGTGGCCTTTTCTTATTATATACATATGTGTTCAAAAATATAAATTGGTCACCAGCATTTGTGCTGATAAACTTATTTTATGAAATGTTACATGTTTGCATTTAGGTTGATTATGGAGTGTGGAGAAAAACGACATCAAGACTTTAGGATATTAGCAAAAACAAACAATATTTGATTTGCTATATTTTGTTATGTTTATTTATGAATATTGTTATGTGACATTTGATGTTGTGAAATGAAATGAGTTTGTTAAATATTGTCGCTTTAAATAGTGTCATGCAATTATGGGCAATCGTTACATCCCGACATGTTCTGTTGCCTTTGGTCGGGGTGTGACAATTGGTGCGTTTTGTTTTCCTATTTATTTATTCTTTTCTAATGGGACATGATATTTTTTATGTATGTTTTTATGTTTCATGAATATTAACATTTTTAATATGTTGGTATGTATGCATGCATACATGTATATTATTGATGACATCATCCAATTCTAACATCCGGCCTGGCCTGTCATCCGATTAGGTATTTGGTTTGATGTCCGGTTTTGAAAATATTGTATATGTAAATAGGTCGTGGCACAGTTTTCAAACTGTAGTTTGGGTTTAATTTTGTTATTGATAGAACTTAATAGAACTTAATGGTTATTGTTTTAAAAAGTTGTGGGATTAATTATGTAAATAAATTAAAGTTGTAAGGTACCCTATGTAAATAAATGGTAACATTATAAGTAATCTCCCCATGGTGCTATTTTGTTTATCATTCTTATAATTTATTTATATGATAATTTAGTCATATTATTGGATTATCACATGTGTGTTAGTTATATTTTGTTTATCATTCTTATAATTTATTTATGTGATAATTTAGTCATATTATTGGGTTATCACATGTGTGTTAGTTATATTTTTAGGTATGCTTATAGCACGCTAAATACTTAGTATTCACCACATATAAGACATTTTATCATATACATATCTTATTATTTCGTAAAAATTTGTTTTGGTTGAATGATTTATATTTTGAATTGTCTTATTGTTGTTTAGGTGCGGGATGAGGGCATGAGATGGCAATGGACTTTGAAGAAACACATATCTAAACCAAGAGCTAGATGAGTGATTCCATAGAGTAAAGGATACTGAAAATGTAAATCCGAGCGTGAGACCTAGATATGCAAAATTAACAACGTCGTTAACCTCATTACAAGAAATGGGGCTTCCTGTAACCACCTCAGGTTTGAGAATTAACATCGTAAGTGGTGAATAATAAAGTGAAAGTCGAGAGAGGTAGATCCTTTACCGTTTGATGAATTCTTCTATCTATAGCCGAATATATGGAATGTTATTGGGCCACTTGTCATGTTAGAATATATTAATTGTCTCCTCTGTGGCAAACGTAGTATAGGCTATTTCGCACGGGTCCCACTTTGTAGTAAAATTGTCTCCTTAATACAACTGTCATAGTGGTCCTCACGTGTACCTCTTGTAAGTACTACCCTGTTGCTGACGGACGGTGATCTCAGCCTCCCAGGTAGCTTCTCCAGATTATCTTTTTGAGGGTACACACACCTATACGTTTGTCTCCTCTTGGCAATTCTCTTCCAACTATCTAGACTTTTGGAGATTTGGTCTCAACTCGGATCTGAGGCCGTATCTCACTTAGAAACCAAAAGAGCGCAAGAAGAAGACGAAAGTCATGGTTTGTCTGATCGATGGGCCAAAGTTCATGTAGTTTTTATGAACTAAAACACTATTTCTATAAACAAATGAGTTGGAAAATATAAGAGAGAAAGGAAACTTACGTGACAATAAAAAACAACAATATCATATGGGTTATGGATTAATGATGTAATGGGCTCCAATTAGTTAGTGGGCTTGCAATAAATTAATTTGGGTTGACTAGGCCATGCTCTTGAGCTTGTGGCCCAAAATTAAAAACGAGGTCCCAAAAGGGTGACGGAGAATATTGATATCGGTTGTAACAAAGGAAAGAAACATCGGAAGTGTCTTATGATATATTTTCAAGACAACTATTTTTCTTATTGAATTAGTAAAATTATTTTTGTTCTTATCAATGGCGGAACTAAAACTTTTACCTAGGCGGTTGAAAGTATTAGACTTATCATAAGTTCATACACATAGAAACAGTGACGGAACCAGAAGTTTTTAGTCGGGGGGTCATCATAGAAACGTCTTTTTTATTTTCCTTGTATATGAATAATTTTTTCTTACCAATGTAGTAACTAGTAATTGTTATATACGAGGAACCATAGCTTGAAACCATTGTAAAATTGCTTCTTTTAATGACTTTCAACACTTGCAAAACATCTTTTTCAAAATAATACAACGATTTCATCTTCAGGTAATCAATATCCTCTCAACTATCTTTTAATTATTTCATTACAGTTTACCGAATATATATCCATACGTGTATTTCTGTCCTTGAAATTTATTGAAAATCATGATAACACTTGCGTAAAATATTAGTCTAGTTGAATGTCTTTAATAAAAACTAGATATGACAAAACAACCGTAAGCCCTTCAATTAAATTTATACTTATTAATAATAATTGAAATAAAAACTAATAACCTAAATAATGATAAAAATAAAATAAATAAACAGAATAGAAGTTGGACTCGTGTCACAAATTCTTGAAGAGAGTTGATTATGACTTTTCTTGAGTGGCAAGAACACTCTGTTACAGGGTTTCATTTAAAGAGAGAAAAAAGAAAGAAAAGACAGTATGAGAGAAAGGAAAGGAAAAAATGTGGTTTTATGTGGTGTTACTTAGATTAATGAAAGCAAAGAAAAGTTTACAATTTATGTGTTCCATGGTTTGGAGGAAAGGAAAGTTGTTATTTTACCATTATACCCTAGGTTACTTCCAAGTGTTATTACTTGCTTCTCTAAACCATCTCTGTCTTTGTGGTTTCAGACAAGTATCCACACATTAACATGATGGAACCTAATTCGCCATTCCTTAACAAATAATTAACTATGTTTGCACCCTCGCGTTTTCGTGCGCGGTCCTGGTGTCTACATATTTCTTCTAATATTTTGATATGTTCTTACATGTAAAACTTAAGGTAATATTATTTTAGAGGTAATGCAGGTTATGTTTACTACATCCAAAATATATGATTTAACATGTACAAAGATATATGGCCTGTAACTAATTATATGTTTACTACTACCTAATTATATGGCTTCACTACAAAAAAAATATGCCCGTTTTAATTAATGGTGCAGCTAATTATATAGCCTTGTACCTGTAGCTACTTATATGACATGTAGAACATTTATTTAATCGTTCTAATCTGCACCATTAAACAGTTCTAAAAGCCAAAAAGGTCTGCAGTGAATCAATCAATAGTGCAGTTAAAGAATTAATATAGATGATGACGATATGGTAATTATAACATTTTTCCTTTTCTTTCCATCTTATTCTCTCCAATTTGAAAGGAAAGCAAAACCCATCTATTTTCTCTCCTTTTCTTTTCCTTTCCTTTCATAAAAATTATGTGGAACACCCTTTTCTCCTTTACTCCTTCCACTTTCTTTTCCTTTCTTCCATAAACCAACTCTGGAACAGTGTGGAAGTGTGAACATTAGCAGGTGGCAGCCTGACATGTATTAGAAAGGTAAAAACTTTCTCTTTGTAATAATATTACCGCAATTTTAAGAATATTGGATATGAAGAAAGAAAGAAGTAAATATATGAGAATGTGCACTGGGGATGATCTTTCATTTACATCATAGTATTATTTATACTACACAAAAGTGAAAATTACCGACAAACTCAAATTATTGGATTTTACTTGGAGTGTTCATGTGTCTATATATTTGACAAATGTGTAAAAGGTGGCATACAACTTGCAAGATCGTCGGTGGTTTCACAACACTCCCCCTTGGATGACACATTTTCAAAACTTTGGGGTCTTGAAGTACTGCCTCATTAAAAACCTTGCTAAAGAAAACCCAATGGGAAAAAAACTTTAGCTAAGGGAAAAAGAGTGCAGTATATAGCTCCCCCTCAAGTTGCAGGTTGTTACATTGTCCGTACATGGCGCATGCCAATATCATGAACATGTTTTCTGAATGTTGTTGTGGGAAGTGCTTTTGTGAAAAGATCAGCTGAGTTGTTGCTGGATTGGACATATCTCATCTCAACTTGATTGTCTTTAATAAGGTCCCAAGTATACTCAACATATATTGGTGGTATATGCTTTGTTTTGTCACTTTTGATATACCATTCCTTCATTTGCGAGACACAAGCTGCATTATCTTCATAGATAGGAGTTGGAATTTGATCTTTCTGTAGACCACAAGAAATCAATATGTGTCGTGACATAGATCTTAACCATACGCATTCTCTTGAAGCTTCATGTAATGCAATGACTTCAGCATGATTTGAAGATGTTGCAATGAGTGTTTGTTTCTGAGAACGCCATGAAATCGCAGTTCCTCCATTCTTAAATACGTATCCAGTTTGAGATTTTGCTTTATGGGGATCCGATAAATAACCTGCATGTGCATAACCAACTAACGCTTCTTTTGAATCGTTAGGATAAAATAAACCTAAATCAACAGTTCCTTTTAGATACCGAAAAATATGTTTAATGCCATTCCAATGTCTTTTAGTAGGGGATGAACTGAATCTTGCCAATAAATTAACTGCAAAAGAAATGACAGGTCTTGTACAGTTAGTAAGATACATAAGTGCTCCAATTGCACTGAGGTATGGTACTTCGGGAACAAGAATCTCTTCATTATCTTCGCAAGGACGAAATTGATCATTGTCAACATTGAGTGACAATTGAAATGTTTTAAGAGTTTCTAACAACCATCGGTGTGCTTAAAGGGTTTGCTTTGTCCATATTGAAATGTTTTAAGAGTTTCTTAGTATAAGTTGACTGATGTACAAGTATCCCATTATGCATATGCTCAATTTGTAAACCAAGACAATATATGGTTTTTCCAAGGTCTTTCATTTCAAATTCTTTCTTTAAAAGAGCAATTGCTTCATTAATTTATTTTTGTGTCCCAATTAAATTGAGATCATCAACGTACACAGCTATGATCACATATCCTGATGTTGTCTTCTTGATGAAGACGCATGGACAAATAAGATTATTTGTGTATCCTTTGTTTATCAAATAATCATTCAAGCGATTGTATCACATCCTTCCAGATTGTTTCAGTCCATACAAAGATCTTTGTAACTTGATGGAATACATTTCCTTAGGCTTTGAGCTTAATGCTTCGGGGAGTTTAAATCCTTCGGGAATTTTCATATAGATGTCACTGTCTTGTGATCCATACAAGTAAGCTGTGACAACATCCATAAGACGCATCTCTAAATTTTTAGAGACTGCTAAGCTGATTAAATATCTAAACGTAATAGCATCCATAACAGGAAAATACGTTTCTTCATAGTCAATTCCTGGCCTCTGAGAAAAACCTTGAGCTACAAGTCTTGCTTTATATCTTGTAACTTCATTTTTCTCATTTCGTTTTCTCACAAAAACCCATTTATATCCTACAGGTTTCATTGACTTTAGTGTAATGACAATAGGTCCAAAAACCTTTCAATTGTTTAGTGAGTTTAATTCAGCTTGCATAGCATCTTTCCATTTGTTCCAATCTTGTCGATTTTTACAATCATCTACAGATTTTGGTTCAGAGTCATCATTTTCTTCCATGATATCACTTGCCACAGAATAAGAAAATATATCATCAATATTTTCCATTTCATCTCTATCCCACATTATATGTGATTGACCATAGTTGATTGACAGTTCCTTATTGGAATCATTTATTTCTTCATGAGGGAATGTTATATTATTTATTCTTTCCTGATGGAAGGTTCTGTCAATCATTCCATCCTTAGGGTCAGTATCCTTTTTCAGAGCCCTTTCTTTTTCGAGGATTTTTTAACCTTTGACCCGATTGGCCTTCCACGTTTTAAACGTATTTGGGATTCATGAGGTGCATTATTATTATTTTTCTTGCTTGGAATCTCAACTCGCGCTGGAGCATTAGCAGCTGGTATATGAGATTTAGTGACCCTGTTTATATCAGTAAATGCATCAGGTAACTGATTTGCAATTTCTGTAGATGTATTATTTTTTGAACCTCTGTCTCACTTTGTTTTGATCTTGGGTCTAGTTGTAACAATTATGGCACACACCATGATATATCTCTTTCTTGCTTTTTCATTTCTCCCCCTAATGCCGGGAACATTGTCTCGTTAAAATGGCAATTAGCAAAACGTGCGGTAAATACATCACTTGTTAAAGGTTCAAGGTATCTTATGATGGAAGACGTTTCATATCCAACATATATTCCCAACCTTCTTTGGGGACCCATTTTTGTACGTTGTGGCGGTGCAATAGGAACATACACAGCACACCCAAAAATTCTAAGGTGAGAGATATTTGGCTAATTTCCATAAACAAGTTGTGTGGGAGAGTATTTATGATTTGCACTTGGTCTCACACGGATTAATGATCCAGCATGCATAATTGCATGACCCCAAATAGAAACAAGGAGTTTTGTCCTCATTATTAATGGTCTAGCTATTAGCTGTAGGCGTTTGATCAATGACTCGGCTAAGCCATTTTGTGTGTGTACATGAGCAACAGTGTGTTCTACAACAATCCCCACAGACATGCAATAATCATCAAAAGCATGTGATGTAAATTCTCCCGCATTATCAAGCCTTACTCTTTTAATGGTATAATCCAGAAAATGTGCACGTAATTTGATAATTTGAGCAAGAAATTTTGCAAAAGCAACATTACGAGTCGATAATAAAGAGATATTAGACCATCTGTTGGATGTGTCTATTAAGACCATGAAATATCTACATGGTCCACATGGTGGATGAATTGGTCCACATATGTCACCTTGAATTCTTTCAAGAAACATTGGTGTTTCTTTATCGACTTTTAATGGCGAAGGCCTTGTAATTAATTTGCCAAGAGAACAAGATGTACATTGAGACATTTTATCTATCTTATGGATCTTTTGACCTTTCAGTGGATGCCCATGTGTATTTTCAATGATTCTTTTCTTCATTGTGGATCCTGGATGGCCTAATCTGTCATGCCATAAGTTTATGATACCAGAATCGCAACAATTTTCTTTGACTGCCATATGTGCTTGAGGCACATTTATATATGTATAATGCAAACCAGAATGGAGCATTGACAATTTTTCCAATATTTGATCTTTGCTTATGATATGCAAATATTTTTCATTACTAACAGTCCTTGACTGAGTATCATATCCATTATGATATATGTTTTTGAAACTCAACGAATTTCTTATTGATTTTGTGAAAAATAAATCATTTTCTATTTTGGGCTTTGTACCATTTGGTAATGCTAAATTAGCTTTTCCCACTCCTTCTATCAAGTTTGTAGGACCTGATATTGTATTGATAATCACTTTTGTTGGTTTCAGTTTATAAAAATATTTTTTAGATCTAAGTATAGTATGTGTGGCTCCACTATCCGCTATATATATAGCTTCTTCATTTGTTTGATCTTGTGCTCCAGTGATTTTCATTTTAAATCTTGAAAAATATTAAGAAAAATAATAAGTGTATAACGAAGACATATGATATTTTAATAAGAACTTTATTTAATTGAAACACAAGCAGTACATGAAAGAGGAACTACATAATTAAAGATAATGAGAATACACTTAATAATTGCATCTAATTATAGTCGTCAAGCAACTTTGTTTCAGAGTTCCACCTCAAAGTCTTCAACGCTCAGCTCAGCATTGATATTATTAAAGTTATCAACATGGTTCACTTCTTTCTCTTTTCCTTTTAGGGAGGCTTGGTACAGTTCACACAGATGTGGAGCTGTGCGACAAGCCTTTGCCCAGTGATTTGTACTTCCACATCTAAAACATGAAGTGCCATTGTTTTCGGACCTACCAGCTTCATTCCATTTATTGTGTTGGTTGGAATTGTTATTTTGTGGAACATGGTAATTGTTGGCTCTCTGGCTACGACCACGACCACGACCATGACCGTAAGAATTAGTGTTCCATTTAAATGAATGGTTACGATCATTAAAATGTCTTCTGTCAAAATGACCACGACCACGTCCACGGCCTCGTCCACAACTTTGTTCCCATTTATGACAAGAATTTTTATGAGAATTTCTGTGAGCAACATGTGCTTCTGGTATTGCTAATGAACCCGTGGGACGAGATTGATGATTTTTCATCAATAATTCATTATTTTTCTCTACTACAAGGAGTAATGCATTTAGATTAGAGTATCTCCTAAAATTCTGCAAACGATAATGTGTTTGCAAGTTTATATTTGATACATGAAACGTGGAGAAAGTTTTCTCTAACTTTTCTTCCTCTGTTATGGGATACCCACAAAATTCTAGCTTTGAGCAAATTCGGTATAAAGCAGAGGTGTAATCATTCACCCTCTTAAAATCTTGGAACCTAAGACTGTTCCATTCATCTCTAGAAGTAGGAAGTAAAACTTCCCTTAGATAACCAAATCTTCTTTTCAAATCTTCCCATATAATATATGGGTTATCACAATTAAAATACTCATGATGTAATAATTCATCAATA
Organism: Bidens hawaiensis; assembly: GCF_021521415.1. Classification (NCBI taxonomy): domain Eukaryota; kingdom Viridiplantae; phylum Streptophyta; class Magnoliopsida; order Asterales; family Asteraceae; genus Bidens; species Bidens hawaiensis. Next base: position 93,836 of record NW_027505549.1, read on the forward strand.
TGTTTATGGATGAAAACATCAGCTCTTGCTTTATCCTGGTCAGAGCAATCATTGTCTTATTGGATTGTATCTAACACATCCATTGATTTCAGATGTCGTTTGACATTTGCTGTCCAAGACATATAGTTTTCTCCAGAAATGTTGAGTGCAAGGAATTCGAGTTTTGAGATATTTGACATTTTGTTTCTAAACATAATAGAGCAAGTAATAAGATAAATATTAGAATCCATATATATCAATCAACAATGAGATACAATACATTGGTAGAGCTATAAAGATATAAAAGAAAAAGAAAATGCTGAAATCTTCAGATGGGAGATTAAAAATTAGAATGAGAAGTAGTATAAGCATTATAGTGACCAACAACAAAACCGGGTGAATCATTTTGAAAGCTTTATCTTGGATAAATTTTATAAGAAGAATGTTTGTTGTAAATGAAATGGGGTTGATAATTGGTTATTTATAGTGAAAATTTATAACCGTTTTACAACGGTTATATTACCGTTTTATAACGGTAATATTACCGTTTGTGTGTGTGTGTGTGTATAGATATATAATATTAATCATTTTAAATTAAGATAATAAATAAGATGTGAAATAAAGTTTATTTCATAAAATATATAATTAGTATGCACAATAATATGAATAGAATTGTTAGTATAAATAAGTCTAACTTCTAAATGAAATATTAGTGTGCATATTATAAATAAAAGTTAGTTGCGATGAAAGTAAAAATTAGATGCATAATGAAAAGTTAGAATAGTTATCAAATTTTAATAACAATGTTTATAAACATTATTGTTATTACTTAGTATATGTATATGCATATGCATATTTATTTTTCTAATGTACATAATTAAAGAAGTAATTATGATGCTTATGTGGATACCTTTGTGCCAATTACCTTTCTTGATTAGGATATAAGCGGTTCGTGCTGATAACGTGTTAGAATATTACTGCAATTTTAAGAATATTGGATATGAAGAAAGAAAGAAGTAAATATATGAGAATGTGTACTGGGGATGATCTTTCATTTACATCATAGTATTATTTATACTACACAAAAGTGAAAATTACCGACAAACTCAAATTATTGGATTTTACTTGGAGTGTTCATGTGTCTATATGTTTGACAAATGTGTAAAAGGTGACAACAACTTGCAAGATAGTCGGTGGTTTCACAACACTCTTGAAAAATTTAGGCTATTAATTTGTATTGTTGGGCCAAGCTTGGTTTTTTCAAAAGCCCATAGTCATAATTTAACCATTTAACCCAATAAATATCAAAATACAGTCTCTCCTTTTTCTCTGCAATTTCAAAAAGCTTAACAGTCACTGGACCTCCTTTCACCGCTGCCAAATCGTCGCTCGGCGTCGCCGGAAAATCTTTTCTTCGTTTTGTTTCTTTATTCTTTTAACCTTAATGCTTTTGGAGGACAACCAAAAGGGTCAACTATTAAAAAAAATTCGCTGAGTACTCCGGTAACCTTTAAATTTGGCCGACCGGAAGGTAAACAGACCCTCCTGACCCTGCATAGAAAAGCCACCTTTTTTTCACTCAATAAAGACTATAAATCTTGAAAAAAATAGCCGGTGTTTACACATAACGAGTATTTCAAATTTCAGATTATTTGATTAAAAAGATATTTTATGACATTTTTAGCCTAAAGTAAAGTTATTTTATTTTCTCTATGTAAGAAACTAAGAAATATGTTGTCCACAATACTATCTTACTATATTGTGATCTTTTATACGTAGCAAATTCCTATTTCTTTAAATAAATAGCATGACATGACTAAAAAAGTAAAAATTGTATAGGCTGTATACCACATTCTTAAGCCCAAATTCAAGGGGCCACAACCCCTCCCGCCCTTCGAATATTCCGTCCATGGTTCTTATTCGTGTCAATTTAGACATAGTCTTCGGGTAAATTAATTTAATTTTAACACTACACTACTACAATTATATACTTGGTTTGATTCAAATGTTTGCGTAAAACAATTATGAGATCCCATTTTATAATGGTTTGGTTGCGTGATTTTTTTTTTTGTTAAATCCTGAATCTATTTCCGGAAACATATTAGTTTGATAATAAAATTAGCCTCTTTGTTGATTATTTTAAAGTTATTTATGTTTTAAAACCATAATCAGTTTTTAGAATTTAGATAAAAGGAGCACATATTTGTCAATGAACTTAAATTGGTATAAAATCACAGTCTGATTAAACATTTTGAACGACGTGCATTTTTAACTATAATTGATACCTAAAATCCGAACGATGTTAACTTAGAGTAGCGTGTTGACTCTAATCGATGAACTGCACTTGGTTGAACATTAGACGGAGTGGATGTCCGAACGGGCTGATGTCTAGAATGATCCAAGTCGTTTGAATAAATGATTGCATGTTATGTAAGCCGTATGTAGAGCCTACATCGGAATCAGGCTTCCAAGGTAGCCCATAACAAATGGTGAAAACTAAGGATGGCCCGACAAAAACCCAAGTCCTGGAATGATATATAAAGATGCAGGAATAGTTGAACAAGTGAAGCGGGATAGTCAAATATGGGAGATGTGAGAAAGACTGTTCCTCTGAGTCAGGGTGAGGCTCTAGACAAACATGTCTCTAGAAGTAAACCAAAGTCCATCAGGGCAAGAAGGCTAAGACAGCTTCTGGGTACTGTTACTCTAAGCCAGGAGAAATGCTCAAGATGTGTGTGTCCCCCAACACAAGCTGAGGCCTTAAGGATAAAATAATGAAGGACGAAAGAGCTGAAGGAAATTAACTAGTATAGGAATCTTTCATGTAATAACCAAGCCCCTAACTCCATATATATGGGAGAAGGTATTACTTGGATCCTCAAGTTCATTAGGGCAAGACCCAAGCTTAATAATATTCACTATGATTCTCCTTAAATCATGTTCTTGAATCCCCCAAATCTCAACACACGCTTCACTTATATTAACTTCATAGTTCATACTACTCTTTATAACACTTGAAGTCAGGTCATTCAATAGAGCAAACCTCGAACTCGTATCAATATTATTGTCGATCAACAAGGGTTCCAACATTAGCACCATCCGTAGTTACTATTGACAATTATAGATGATTGTTTTCATCAATATATCGTACTCTTTTGTACCACGCTAAAGTTTCACAACATAACACATTTGCTCCTTAGACTTCCATTCTAAGAAGAAATCAATTATCCAAATGTTTGTGAAAAAATCGGCCATCACCATTTACTATAAAAAATGTTTCATTATCCTTGTCTACTTTAAGACACTTATTTAAACTCTCTTAAATCCCTTGACATAAAACTTTATTATTTCGATAAAAATAATAAAAAACGGGATGATAGAAATCTACTTGTCTAGTTATGTTTATCTATATTATAGTTTTTAGATGCCATTAGAGAATCATAACAAGACAATAATCTTAGGAATCGTAATTTTAATTATTCGTGCCACAATAACGTTATTTATGACGAGTATAATGGACTTATATCAGTTCTTCGCTAGACTTTTAACCCGACGCTTTCCTTATCCCCTGGAAGTGTCCGCTTATGCTGTTTTTCTCTATTGGCCTGATTTTAATGTCATTTTAAACGGCTCAACCCTTCTCTATATATCTTCTAGGGTAACGGACCGAACTCGGACCTCTCTTTGACTTAAATTATCCAATTCCACTTTTATCTTGTTAGCCAATCACTAGCCCCACACCTAAACTGGCGGCTGTTTTGAAAATGCTTCTCACGCTTCCTTAAGATGCCTTGATACCTTTCGAATCGCTTGCCTTTCTCGTAACTGCTTGCTCCTTTTTCTTACTTTCAAAGTTGCATATCCTATCTCCTTCTTATCTATTGGTAGGATGTTTAGTTAGAGTAACTACTACTCCCTAGTATTTTGGTCTCTCATGGGCTTTCTCGACCTGGACCTCATCATGGGACGGAGACCCATTTTCATAGCCAGCTTTACCAGTCCCCTAGTCCTTATTCTTTATGATAAGGACAAGAGAATAATGTAGTCCTAGCCCATATTTCCATTCATTGGACCAATTTCGGACAAGATCATCTTTTGATATTTTGGTTGAGTAGATGATATTTAGTTCCCATGATCTTGATCCAATTTTCTTGGTAGAAATACACAAACCTTCTTCTATTTTGACTTATCAAATTTAGACCCAGCAAGGTCGAGATGGCGAAGTCATGGGATGAGATAAAGATCAAGCATATCTAAACTAATCCCCATAAAATGGGCCCAATCCTAGAACAATCTCTTCATTGAAGATATTTCCCTTGAGATAGGCTCTTCGAATGTTAAGAGAAATAGGCCTAATAGTAAACACATGCTCAAACTAAGGGTGGTTAAAGAAAGGAAGCCCAAAAGAGTAACCAAAAGACCTCCCAAAGTAACTAAACAAAATCAAAGGTTCTAGAAAGATTAAGGGATTATCCAGTTGATCTAAACAAGTGGTAGTATCAACCCGAAAGAAAGGATTGGAACAACACATGTGTCAAGCCATGTTGCTGCAATGGATGTGACCTAAGTCAAATAGAACAACAGCCCTGGAGAAAGCTCCTAGGTCAAGACCAACATGTAATAGTTCTATGAATATTGTTTTTGTATCAAATATGCCCCTAGCTATATAAAAAGTGGGGATCTTTTATTTGTACTTACTCAATTCCCACATGAAAGAATAAATACTCACAACCACTTAGTCAATAAGAGGTTAAGGTAGATCACACAAGAAGCTACGAAAGAGATAGAATAGAGACTTATTGTGAGTCCATTATACTCGTCATAAATAACGAGCACAATGGAATGTGGAGACATGTAGAGCCTACCTCGGAATCAAACTTCCAAGGCAGCCCATGACTAAGAAAATGGTGAAAACTAAGGAAGGCCCAGCAAAAGCCCACGCCCAATAAAGAGATTAAAGGATGCAGGAATCGTTGAACAAGTGAAGGGGGGAAAGTCAAATATGGGAGATCTGAGAAAGACTGTTCTCCTGACCCAGGGTGAGGCTCAAGACAAACATGCCTTTAGGAGTAAACCAAAGTCTATCAGGGAAAGGAGGATAAGGCATCTTCTGGGTAATGTTCCTCTGAGCCAGGGAAAGGCTCAAGATGGGTGTGTCCCCCGTCACAAGCTGAAGCATTGAGGATAAAAGAATGAAGGAAGAAAGAGTGGACGGATAATAACTAGTATATGAATCCTTCATGTAATAGCCTGACCTTTAATTCCCTATATATATATATGGGAGAAGGGATTACTTGGATCCTCATGTTTATTGGGGCAAGACCTAAGCTTAATAATATTCACTATGATTTTCCTTGAAGCATGTTCTTGAATCCACCAAATCACAACACACCCTTCAATTATATCAACTTCATAGTTCATACTTCTCTTTGTAACACTTGAAGTTCGATCATTCAATAGAGAAAACCTCGAACTCGCATCAATATTGTTGTCGATTCAACTAGGGTTCCAACATTTGCGCCATCCATAGGATCTTAAGCTACGGCAAAAGGTTTATACCCATAGCCTATAAAGAATGGCCGCCAACCAGCATCAAATGCACCGTCAACACTGTTGTCTTGCCGTAAAAAGGTCCTTGATGCGGTCCGCCAACTATTTCATTAGATAAGCACCAACCAAGTTCAGGTTCTCCGGCGTTTTTTCATTGCCGGGATATTTTTACGATGTCACACCCCAACCTACGACAGAATTGCCGGGGCGCTAAATGACCTTTCAGTGGATGCCCATGTGTATTTTCAATGATCCTTTTCTTCATTGTGGATCCTGGATGGCCTAATCTGTCATGCCATAAGTTTATGATACCAGAATCGCAACAATTTTCTTTGACTGCCATATGTGCTTGAGGCACATTTATATATGTATAATGCAAACCAGAATGGAGCATTGACAATTTTTCCAATATTTGATCTTTGCTTATGATATGCAAATATTTTTCATTACTAACAGTCCTTGACTGAGTATCATATCCATTATGATATATGTTTTTGAAACTCAACGAATTTCTTATTGATTTTGTGGAAAATAAATCATTTTCTATTTTGGGCTTTGTACCATTTGGTAATGCTAAATTAGCTTTTCCCACTCCTTCTATCAAGTTTGTAGGACCTGATATTGTATTGATAATCACTTTTGTTGGTTTCAGTTTATAAAAATATTTTTTAGATCTAAGTATAGTATGTGTGGCTCCACTATCCGCTATATATATAGCTTCTTCATTTGTTTGATCTTGTGCTCCAGTGATTTTCATTTTAAATCTTGAAAAATATTAAGAAAAATAATAAGTGTATAACGAAGACATATGATATTTTAATAAGAACTTTATTTAATTGAAACACAAGCAGTACATGAAAGAGGAACTACATAATTAAAGATAATGAGAATACACTTAATAATTGCATCTAATTATAGTCGTCAAGCAACTTTGTTTCAGAGTTCCACCTCAAAGTCTTCAACGCTCAGCTCAGCATTGATATTATTAAAGTTATCAACATGGTTCACTTCTTTCTCTTTTCCTTTTAGGGAGGCTTGGTACAGTTCACACAGATGTGGAGCTGTGCGACAAGCCTTTGCCCAGTGATTTGTACTTCCACATCTAAAACATGAAGTGCCATTGTTTTCGGACCTACCAGCTTCATTCCATTTATTGTGTTGGTTGGAATTGTTATTTTGTGGAACATGGTAATTGTTGGCTCTCTGGCTACGACCACGACCACGACCATGACCGTAAGAATTAGTGTTCCATTTAAATGAATGGTTACGATCATTAAAATGTCTTCTGTCAAAATGACCACGACCACGTCCACGGCCTCGTCCACGACTTTGTTCCCATTTATGACAAGAATTTTTATGAGAATTTCTGTGAGCAACATGTGCTTCTGGTATTGCTAATGAACCCGTGGGACGAGATTGATAATTTTTCATCAATAATTCATTATTTTTCTCTACTACAAGGAGTAATGCATTTAGATTAGAGTATCTCCTAAAATTCTGCAAACGATAATGTGTTTGCAAGTTTATATTTGATACATGAAACGTGGAGAAAGTTTTCTCTAACTTTTCTTCCTCTGTTATGGGATACCCACAAAATTCTAGCTTTGAGCAAATTCGGTATAAAGCAGAGGTGTAATCATTCACCCTCTTAAAATCTTGGAACCTAAGACTGTTCCATTCATCTCTAGAAGTAGGAAGTAAAACTTCCCTTAGATAACCAAATCTTCTTTTCAAATCTTCCCATATAATATATGGGTTATCACAATTAAAATACTCATGATGTAATAATTCATCAATATGTTTATGGATGAAAACATCAGCTCTTGCTTTATCCTGGTCAGAGCAATCATTGTCTTATTGGATTGTATCTAACACATCCATTGATTTCAGATGTCGTTTGACATTTGCTGTCCAAGACATATAGTTTTCTCCAGAAATGTTGAGTGCAAGGAATTCGAGTTTTGAGATATTTGACATTTTGTTTCTAAACATAATAGAGCAAGTAATAAGATAAATATTAGAATCCATATATATCAATCAACAATGAGATACAATACATTGGTAGAGCTATAAAGATATAAAAGAAAAAGAAAATGCTGAAATCTTCAGATGGGAGATTAAAAATTAGAATGAGAAGTAGTATAAGCATTATAGTGACCAACAACAAAACCGGGTGAATCATTTTGAAAGCTTTATCTTGGATAAATTTTATAAGAAGAATGTTTGTTGTAAATGAAATGGGGTTGATAATTGGTTATTTATAGTGAAAATTTATAACCGTTTTACAACGGTTATATTACCGTTTTATAACGGTAATATTACCGTTTGTGTGTGTGTGTGTGTGTATAGATATATAATATTAATCATTTTAAATTAAGATAATAAATAAGATGTGAAATAAAGTTTATTTCATAAAGTATATAATTAGTATGCACAATAATATGAATAGAATTGTTAGTATAAATAAGTCTAACTTCTAAATGAAATATTAGTGTGCATATTATAAATAAAAGTTAGTTGCGATGAAAGTAAAAATTAGATGCATAATGAAAAGTTAGAATAGTTATCAAATTTTAATAACAATGTTTATAAACATTATTGTTATTACTTAGTATATGTATATGCATATGCATATTTATTTTTCTAATGTACATAATTAAAGAAGTAATTATGATGCTTATGTGGATACCTTTGTGCCAATTACCTTTCTTGATTAGGATATAAGCGGTTCGTGCTGATAACGTGTTAGAATATTACTGCAATTTTAAGAATATTGGATATGAAGAAAGAAAGAAGTAAATATATGAGAATGTGTACTGGGGATGATCTTTCATTTACATCATAGTATTATTTATACTACACAAAAGTGAAAATTACCGACAAACTCAAATTATTGGATTTTACTTGGAGTGTTCATGTGTCTATATGTTTGACAAATGTGTAAAAGGTGACAACAACTTGCAAGATAGTCGGTGGTTTCACAACACTCTTGAAAAATTTAGGCTATTAATTTGTATTGTTGGGCCAAGCTTGGTTTTTTCAAAAGCCCATAGTCATAATTTAACCATTTAACCCAATAAATATCAAAATACAGTCTCTCCTTTTTCTCTGCAATTTCAAAAAGCTTAACAGTCACTGGACCTCCTTTCACCGCTGCCAAATCGTCGCTCGGCGTCGCCGGAAAATCTTTTCTTCGTTTTGTTTCTTTATTCTTTTAACCTTAATGCTTTTGGAGGACAACCAAAAGGGTCAACTATTAAAAAAAATTCGCTGAGTACTCCGGTAACCTTTAAATTTGGCCGACCGGAAGGTAAACAGACCCTCCTGACCCTGCATAGAAAAGCCACCTTTTTTTCACTCAATAAAGACTATAAATCTTGAAAAAAATAGCCGGTGTTTACACATAACGAGTATTTCAAATTTCAGATTATTTGATTAAAAAGATATTTTATGACATTTTTAGCCTAAAGTAAAGTTATTTTATTTTCTCTATGTAAGAAACTAAGAAATATGTTGTCCACAATACTATCTTACTATATTGTGATCTTTTATACGTAGCAAATTCCTATTTCTTTAAATAAATAGCATGACATGACTAAAAAAGTAAAAATTGTATAGGCTGTATACCACATTCTTAAGCCCAAATTCAAGGGGCCACAACCCCTCCCGCCCTTCGAATATTCCGTCCATGGTTCTTATTCGTGTCAATTTAGACATAGTCTTCGGGTAAATTAATTTAATTTTAACACTACACTACTACAATTATATACTTGGTTTGATTCAAATGTTTGCGTAAAACAATTATGAGATCCCATTTTATAATGGTTTGGTTGCGTGATTTTTTTTTTTGTTAAATCCTGAATCTATTTCCGGAAACATATTAGTTTGATAATAAAATTAGCCTCTTTGTTGATTATTTTAAAGTTATTTATGTTTTAAAACCATAATCAGTTTTTAGAATTTAGATAAAAGGAGCACATATTTGTCAATGAACTTAAATTGGTATAAAATCACAGTCTGATTAAACATTTTGAACGACGTGCATTTTTAACTATAATTGATACCTAAAATCCGAACGATGTTAACTTAGAGTAGCGTGTTGACTCTAATCGATGAACTGCACTTGGTTGAACATTAGACGGAGTGGATGTCCGAACGGGCTGATGTCTAGAATGATCCAAGTCGTTTGAATAAATGATTGCATGTTATGTAAGCCGTATGTAGAGCCTACATCGGAATCAGGCTTCCAAGGTAGCCCATAACAAATGGTGAAAACTAAGGATGGCCCGACAAAAACCCAAGTCCTGGAATGATATATAAAGATGCAGGAATAGTTGAACAAGTGAAGCGGGATAGTCAAATATGGGAGATGTGAGAAAGACTGTTCCTCTGAGTCAGGGTGAGGCTCTAGACAAACATGTCTCTAGAAGTAAACCAAAGTCCATCAGGGCAAGAAGGCTAAGACAGCTTCTGGGTACTGTTACTCTAAGCCAGGAGAAATGCTCAAGATGTGTGTGTCCCCCAACACAAGCTGAGGCCTTAAGGATAAAATAATGAAGGACGAAAGAGCTGAAGGAAATTAACTAGTATAGGAATCTTTCATGTAATAACCAAGCCCCTAACTCCATATATATGGGAGAAGGTATTACTTGGATCCTCAAGTTCATTAGGGCAAGACCCAAGCTTAATAATATTCACTATGATTCTCCTTAAATCATGTTCTTGAATCCCCCAAATCTCAACACACGCTTCACTTATATTAACTTCATAGTTCATACTACTCTTTATAACACTTGAAGTCAGGTCATTCAATAGAGCAAACCTCGAACTCGTATCAATATTATTGTCGATCAACAAGGGTTCCAACATTAGCACCATCCGTAGTTACTATTGACAATTATAGATGATTGTTTTCATCAATATATCGTACTCTTTTGTACCACGCTAAAGTTTCACAACATAACACATTTGCTCCTTAGACTTCCATTCTAAGAAGAAATCAATTATCCAAATGTTTGTGAAAAAATCGGCCATCACCATTTACTATAAAAAATGTTTCATTATCCTTGTCTACTTTAAGACACTTATTTAAACTCTCTTAAATCCCTTGACATAAAACTTTATTATTTCGATAAAAATAATAAAAAACGGGATGATAGAAATCTACTTGTCTAGTTATGTTTATCTATATTATAGTTTTTAGATGCCATTAGAGAATCATAACAAGACAATAATCTTAGGAATCGTAATTTTAATTATTCGTGCCACAATAACGTTATTTATGACGAGTATAATGGACTTATATCAGTTCTTCGCTAGACTTTTAACCCGACGCTTTCCTTATCCCCTGGAAGTGTCCGCTTATGCTGTTTTTCTCTATTGGCCTGATTTTAATGTCATTTTAAACGGCTCAACCCTTCTCTATATATCTTCTAGGGTAACGGACCGAACTCGGACCTCTCTTTGACTTAAATTATCCAATTCCACTTTTATCTTGTTAGCCAATCACTAGCCCCACACCTAAACTGGCGGCTGTTTTGAAAATGCTTCTCACGCTTCCTTAAGATGCCTTGATACCTTTCGAATCGCTTGCCTTTCTCGTAACTGCTTGCTCCTTTTTCTTACTTTCAAAGTTGCATATCCTATCTCCTTCTTATCTATTGGTAGGATGTTTAGTTAGAGTAACTACTACTCCCTAGTATTTTGGTCTCTCATGGGCTTTCTCGACCTGGACCTCATCATGGGACGGAGACCCATTTTCATAGCCAGCTTTACCAGTCCCCTAGTCCTTATTCTTTATGATAAGGACAAGAGAATAATGTAGTCCTAGCCCATATTTCCATTCATTGGACCAATTTCGGACAAGATCATCTTTTGATATTTTGGTTGAGTAGATGATATTTAGTTCCCATGATCTTGATCCAATTTTCTTGGTAGAAATACACAAACCTTCTTCTATTTTGACTTATCAAATTTAGACCCAGCAAGGTCGAGATGGCGAAGTCATGGGATGAGATAAAGATCAAGCATATCTAAACTAATCCCCATAAAATGGGCCCAATCCTAGAACAATCTCTTCATTGAAGATATTTCCCTTGAGATAGGCTCTTCGAATGTTAAGAGAAATAGGCCTAATAGTAAACACATGCTCAAACTAAGGGTGGTTAAAGAAAGGAAGCCCAAAAGAGTAACCAAAAGACCTCCCAAAGTAACTAAACAAAATCAAAGGTTCTAGAAAGATTAAGGGATTATCCAGTTGATCTAAACAAGTGGTAGTATCAACCCGAAAGAAAGGATTGGAACAACACATGTGTCAAGCCATGTTGCTGCAATGGATGTGACCTAAGTCAAATAGAACAACAGCCCTGGAGAAAGCTCCTAGGTCAAGACCAACATGTAATAGTTCTATGAATATTGTTTTTGTATCAAATATGCCCCTAGCTATATAAAAAGTGGGGATCTTTTATTTGTACTTACTCAATTCCCACATGAAAGAATAAATACTCACAACCACTTAGTCAATAAGAGGTTAAGGTAGATCACACAAGAAGCTACGAAAGAGATAGAATAGAGACTTATTGTGAGTCCATTATACTCGTCATAAATAACGAGCACAATGGAATGTGGAGACATGTAGAGCCTACCTCGGAATCAAACTTCCAAGGCAGCCCATGACTAAGAAAATGGTGAAAACTAAGGAAGGCCCAGCAAAAGCCCACGCCCAATAAAGAGATTAAAGGATGCAGGAATCGTTGAACAAGTGAAGGGGGGAAAGTCAAATATGGGAGATCTGAGAAAGACTGTTCTCCTGACCCAGGGTGAGGCTCAAGACAAACATGCCTTTAGGAGTAAACCAAAGTCTATCAGGGAAAGGAGGATAAGGCATCTTCTGGGTAATGTTCCTCTGAGCCAGGGAAAGGCTCAAGATGGGTGTGTCCCCCGTCACAAGCTGAAGCATTGAGGATAAAAGAATGAAGGAAGAAAGAGTGGACGGATAATAACTAGTATATGAATCCTTCATGTAATAGCCTGACCTTTAATTCCCTATATATATATATGGGAGAAGGGATTACTTGGATCCTCATGTTCATTGGGGCAAGACCTAAGCTTAATAATATTCACTATGATTTTCCTTGAAGCATGTTCTTGAATCCACCAAATCACAACACACCCTTCAATTATATCAACTTCATAGTTCATACTTCTCTTTGTAACACTTGAAGTTCGATCATTCAATAGAGAAAACCTCGAACTCGCATCAATATTGTTGTCGATTCAACTAGGGTTCCAACATTTGCGCCATCCATAGGATCTTAAGCTACGGCAAAAGGTTTATACCCATAGCCTATAAAGAATGGCCGCCAACCAGCATCAAATGCACCGTCAACACTGTTGTCTTGCCGTAAAAAGGTCCTTGATGCGGTCCGCCAACTATTTCATTAAATAAGCACCAACCAAGTTCAGGTTCTCCGGCGTTTTTTCATTGCCGGGATATTTTTACGATGTCACACCCCAACCTACGACAGAATTGCCGGGGCGCTAAATGATTGCTACAACCCTCAAGGTACTATCGTGCAATATTTAAATGACAATATCTATTAATTAAATTCAATTTTCAAATAAATCAAATACATACAAGTACATAATTCATAAAACAATACAACTTTTATATTTCTGATGATCTTGATTAAATATTCTTCTAAATTAATTCTTCACTAAGTCTTCACCAACCTGCATTAAATTTCTACGATAACCTGCATATGCGTATAAAATAGAATTTTTGTCAACAACACAAGTTGAGTGAGTAAAGCATCAGTTTAAGACACAACAAAAGTAATACATAATAAATAAAGAAAGATGCAAACTGTTCCTGTGAGAATAAACAGTTAAGCCATAGCTAATACACAAATAATCAACCATAAAGAAAGGACTCAAACAATCCATATAAATGGACATTGGTTACCAAGCAAGGACTAAACAATTGTCATAAAAATGGGTGCCGAAGTAAGCAAATAGCGTTCAAATAAAGTAAGTAAGCAAATAGCAAGTTAGGCATAAACCGATATACACACAAGGATTAACAGTTGCGGTTTTGAATACTAGATAATAGTTAAATATATTAGATACGCACATGTCCCCAAAAAGGTTTAAAAATAAGTAAAATAGGGCAGTGATTACTCACCTTAGTAATAAGCACGAGATAAGCGAATGCGGTAAAGAACGTTAGTAAACAAGATTCACGCTCTTCGGAAGTTATCGACGAGAAATCCTAAGTAACAATAGTTGAGGAAAAATAAATACGAATTGAATAAAGAATAGATGTTCAGGATTTGATGATCGACGTAACCTAACTAAATCCTTTATCTCATTAATTTAATATAAACTTCATTATCAAAATTTTATATATATAGTATGATTTAATTATATAAATTACATAAAAAAGGCTTAAGTAAATGTTCATAAAAATTTTTATATAAAGTGATTTATTTTAAATGTCCATTTTAAACTACAAATATGTTTAATGTATTTAATATGTCTTTCATAAATAAAATCTTTTAAATTAAATACTGTAAATTGAAATTAATAGCTAATAAATGATTTATATAAAATAACACCTTTTATAAAATACTCAATAATTATATAAAATAATTTAAATATATTATGTATTTTAAATTATTAATTAACAAGATTAAATATATATATATATATATATATATATATATATATATATATATATATATATATATATATATAGGATGAGTATCATTACAGAACTGTTAAATTATTTAAGAACTTGAAGGAACCCTTGAAAACTAACGTTTTTTATAAAAAAATTTGTATGTTAATGTTATTTGAGTGTAGCTTTATCATATTTTATATCTATACTTGCGAGCTCAGTTTTGAAAATTAGTTTTTATACATATCTATGTTTTGTTTTACACATATTTAAATTTGTTTGTACATTAATTTTACACATATGTAAACTTGTGATTAATATATGTAATCAAAATTTTTTTATATAAAATATGATAAAACTACTCTTATATAATGTTAATATGTAAAAATAATTAAAAAAATGTTTGGTTGTATAGAGTTCCTAGTAGTTCTTAACTTTTTTAGAGTTCTTAAATGATACTAACCCTATATATATATATTAATCAAAGTTCGTAAACGTGACTAGATAACATGTCGGTTTTATAAAAATATTGATTCATTATTATATATTAAATTGACTTAAGATATATATATATATAACAGAAAAAATGAATTTAAAAACAATAAGCTAGAATTTCGGGCTGGGGGAGGCTTGAACATGTGCCCCTAGCCACGCAAACCCTTACGCGCACACCCCTAGCCAACTGGGCTAGGGGGTTAGTTGTTTATAACACAAAAATACTAATAGATAGCAAAACAGACGCGCAACCAATTCAATTAATAAAAACCCTAGAATCATAATCGTTAAATCCGTTATGCATCTGAGTAATTCATGTTGGGGTTATCGAAGTTTGATTCAAAACGAACTTGTTGAATGTATAGATTACCTTAAACAATGAAAAATCAATGATGAACGATGAGATATGATTTACGGCCAAAACGTGAACACGAATCGATATGAATAGTCCACCATTACACAATTAACTATATGGGTTTTATTGGCGAGAGGGAGAAGGAGTTGTGCCCAAGTTTAATTGAATTTTCATTGCGTCTAGGTCGTATTTTGCTATAATGATAAAGAAGGTGTGTATATAACGAAATTAAGATCGTTTTTTATTATAATCTATAAATAGATTGTCGGTGTGAATCGCTTATGCATTATCAACGATTTAAGGCTACCAATTCCAATTATACAACGAGAATTAGGCTGCAAGAAATGAAAACGGGTCTCGAGTTTATGGTTGAAAAACGGGTTCGGGTTTGGAAAAGGGGTAAGGATCTGGGCTAATAATATACTAATATAATTATATTTTTCAGATTTTGCAATTCAGTCCCTGCATTATAAGGATGGTTACAAGTGAGGTTAAAACAAAATTTTAGGGTTAAAGTTGTAATACATGTCAAAGTTGTTTATTATGTTAAATAAATACACAAATTGTTAATAAAATAATAAATACTCGATAGACGTGATAATTTTATTTGATAAAATAACCCGAACATAAAAAAAGCGGGTCGGGTATAAAATATGGAAAAACCGAGTTGTTACAGTCTTCCCTACTTTAGGGAATTTCGTCCTGAAATTAAAGAATACTATAACAGCACCATTAAAGTTTGAGGAAAAGAAAATTTTTAAACTAAAATTTAAAAATCTATCATAGCACAGAACTTTGAATAGTTAAAATAACGCTCCAAATGCAAATCCGATAATGGCACTTATATATTGGATGTACCAGCGGCGTATCCACCATGTCCTTATCATCTTTACATTTGTACCGTTATTCCAACCACTTTCAATTCTATATTATGATACACAATCTTACGCATCATGATTTCCATGCGATGACTTTGATAATTATGTTTCAGACCATAACTATTTTTATCGTCGGATGGTCCACATGATTCATCCCATCATGTGGATTTACAAAACGCTTGATTAAAACATGACTTTGAGGAAACAAAAGTTTTATGGAGTTTTAATTTAGAACACTAGAAAGTCACCAATGTATAAAATAATTTCAAAAGTTACAGTACATTTTGATAAAGCCAAGAAATTTTAAGACGACTTTTAACGTAAATATATAAGTATTTGAAGTTTAAGAAGAGGGGGTAGCTTATAAATAGTTAAGGTTAATGAAGGTAGAGAAATAAGATAGAAGTAAGCTTCAATAAACAATCTATTTAATCAAAAGAAACTTTATTTATTAGATAGAAGGTAAATAGATCAAATTGAAAATAATCCAAGGCCATAAACACTACGTGAAAATTGACCTTTGGTCACACGAAAAAAGTGTGGTCGTAGGCCTTTAGCCACACACATTTGGTGCAGGTCATATGTGACCAAAGATCGCGACACTGTGGCTATGATATGGCCACACACAGTTTTTTGTGGCCTTATGTGGTTATAAGTGTGGCTAAAGGGTACAGGCATTAGTTTCTGGCCATCAAGAAGCCTCTCCAATAAATGTGGCTAAACGGTAGAAAATGGCCACATGACTATTTACTATAATTGACCATTGCACGTATAGAGCCACATGAATTCATGTTTCAGCCACATGAATTTTATAATAATGTGGCCAATAGGGTTGTGTTAAGCGTGCATTGTGACCTATACCATGTGGATATAGCAAAGCAATGACCACTTAAATTTAATAATAATATGGCTAATTATATCATATAGACACTGGATATTACATTAAAAGTGGCTACAAATTTTTACTTGCCACTCAAACACTCCTTTTTAGATTATAGTGTGGTTATTGTCTTACCGTTTGTCACACATAATGCTTTTCGTAATTTAAAGTGTGGCTATTGTCAAACTTTTCGTCACACATAGTGATGTATTGTGTGGCTAATCATATAATATAGACACTGGAGGTTATTGTCAATGTGGCTAAAAATGTGAACTTCCCAGTCAAACACTCTTTTGTAGTTTGTGGTGTGACCATTGTCTTACCGTTTGTCACACATAATGCTTTTCCTAATTTAAAGTGTGGCTATTGTCAAACTTTTCGTCACACATAGTGATGTCTTGTGTGGTCAATCATATCATATAGACACTGGAGGTTATTGTCAATGTGGCTAAAAATGTGAACTTGCCACTCAAACACTCTTTTGTAGTTTGTGGTGTGACCATTGTCTTACCGTTTGTCACACATAATGCTTTTCCTAATTTAAAGTGTGGCTATTGTCAAACTTTTCGTCACACATAGTGATGTCTTGTGTGGCCAATCATATCATATAGACACTAGAGGTTATTGTCAATATGGCTAAAAATGTTAACTTGCCACTCAAACAACACTCTTTTGTAATTTGTGGTGTGGCCATCGTCTTACCGTTTGTGACGCATAATACTTTTGTAATAGAAAGTGTGGCTATTATCATACTTTTGGTCACACATAGTGATTTTTCCAATGACGTTTGATCTCGTTTCGCCACGCAAACAAAAACCAAGTGATGAAAGTATGGCCAATAGCTAGTGTGGTTATTTTATGCCATTTGGTCACACTTAGTGATATTTTTATATGACGTTTTATATGATTCCGTCACACACACAAAAAAACGAAGCTAGCATGGTGTGGGTAATGGTGATATATAAAATCACGAGTTTTCGGTGTGGCTATGTCACACTTTTAGCCACGCATAATTTGTTATCTCCATCAACTTTGCTACCCTTTCGACACATAACAATGTTTTTGTTGAGGCTAATGGTCATTTATAGACTCTAATTTTTGTAATTTTAGGTGTGGCTATTGTCTTACTTTTGGCCACACCTACTTAATGTGTTCTATGTGGCCAAATAGTGTGTAATTAGGCAATATATAAATATTTTTATTTTTTGTGCAGTAATATAAAACAGCTGTAAGCAAGCATGACTAAACAAAATTAGAAACAAATTATATTAAAAATAATATTCACTTAAGAAAATGTATACATCTTTTTGTAAGATATATGCAAAATATCTTAAAAAATACAAAATAACGACTACCTATATACTAGCTAAGGCGTCGGTTTTCTTGGCACTGCTCCTTGTCTTCTGTTTGATCACCCTGTCTATCGTTGTGTACTTTGCCTTTGGCTTCTTGCCAGCTCTGTCTGGTTCTTTTGAGGATGGGAGTGGTGGTAGCTGGAACAATAGAATATGAAAAACAAATATGTATAATTAATGTCATATTTTGTAACCGAATAGAACAAAATTGTAGGCCTGCAAAAGAACCGAACGTTTGTTGAACTGTTCGTGAACCGTTCGGCGGGAAGTTCGTTTATGTTCGTTTATTTAATAAATGAACGAACACGAACATAAAATTTGTGTTTGTTTAATTAAATGAACGAACATGAACAAATGTTCCGTTCGTTCATTTATGTTCGTTTATCTTTGTTCAATTATGTTAGTTTAGATTATAAGCAAACGAACATAAACGAGCACAAGTGTTCATTTTTTAAAATAAATGAAAATGAACATAGATATTTGTTCGGTTAAGTTTTCATATAGATTTAAAGTTAAAAGGGAACAAACCTCCTGGTCACATAAGATTAGGTGTTTTGGCCAAGCAACAAAAGTACCAGCTGCGTTACCAACAATCATACTATCACTTTCCTTACAAGGAATAATTTCTTGTTTCTTTATGGCTTCATCAATACCAACTTTATAGCAACCCTCTGGGATTGGTTTTCCATGCAACTGTTGTGGAACCAGTGACCAATGAACTCTACCATGTGCCACCTTGTTACACTTGTCGTTTAGACACAAACGACACTTATACACCTATAAACAAGCATGGGAAATTAAGATGGCTTAGTTGAAGTCAATATATAAGTACATACCCATGGATATGCCATGTTGGTGGGAAATTAACAATGTTTTGCGCAGTACATACCTTTATTTCAGGAGGTCGGGAAGCTTCATCCGTAGATACATCAACTTTTCTTTTACGGCTTCTCCGTTTTACCTAAAAACCATTCAATGAATCAGCTTATGGATGGAAATCAATCAGCAATTAAAGGGAAAATTGAAATTGCCAAATACTTACTGATGGTTTTTTGAGCCGTTACTATCCGGAGAGTGGTGTAGTTGTGTTGATGTTTGGTCAACATTGTTCTCTACAGGCTTCATTGGTAATATAAAAGAAATTGGAATTGTTAGACTTATTAGGTTATAAAATATAAAAACTGAAATTGCCAAATACTTACTGATGTCGTGCTATGGGAATCGACTACCGTTTGGTCAACATTTTTGTTCCCGGACTTGGCCTGCAATACGGTAATAGAAAATGAGCACACTCACATTGGAAACGAATTATAAAAAGTACCGAAATTGTCAAATACTTACTGATGTCGCGATCTTGGGAGCGAGTACCGTTTGAACAACTATTTTATCCACATACTTGGCCTACAATTAACTTATGCAAAATCAACACACTCACATGGAAGTTAATTATTAAAAAATATCAATCAAACTGTCAAATGCTTACCTGAGGAGCGGATTCTTGTTGCACAGCCTCACCTTAGGTAAAGATGTTTCCCACAGAAGTGGCCTACAAATCAATTTATTAGGTTATGGAAAATGAAAAATCACATGGAAAGTTGTAAAAAACAAAGAAACTGTCAGATACTTACTGGTGCTAGCATTTTATTTTGCCCCACAGCACTAGTACTTTGGTTAAAACCAACCTGGTTGGGAACAGGATTTACCTACGAATTGTGACAAAACCAGTGCCAATTATATATGTTGAATGCATTAATTAATATATTTATATGTAACATACGTCACTTACTTGACTTGTCGACATTTGCGGCAACATTCATTCGAGATGTCTAAACCTGGCCTCAAATGCTAACTGTTCCTTCTCACGGCTTGTTAGCAAAGCATTCGTTGATTTAAGTAGAGACGTCAACTTGTTCACCACTTCATCTCTTTGCACCTCCTCTTACTCAAGTTGGGAAATTCGTTCCTTAAATGAGCCTTTTACCCGACTCAGACCCCAATATTTACCTGCTGTCAATTCGTACCAAATCCCTTTTAAAAACCCACCTTTCTCTTTGCCAAGCATTAATGTGATGGCATCTGTGCACGGTTCAAGTGTCAGGGCTTTGGAGGCGATCTGCTCCTCATGCTGAACCTGCAAGAAAATAAATGTCAAACTGCCGATTCCTTACAAGCATAAAACGTCAGATTTCATGAACTATTATAACTAAATAAACACTTTGTAAACGAGTCTATTACGCTTGTAACACGCTTATGTACTAAAACATATATAAATATTCTAATACGCTAGTAACACGCTTATGTACAAGAATCAAGTGTTGAGACAAGTTAGGCAGACTCAAGTTTGTTTGAATTGACTTTAACATGATTCAAAAGTTTAATACTAAAACATACTAATTTGGAAGCCACGCCTTCGATAACATCATTCTTGTATGCACCATTGTTGTCCTCCTTTGCTTTCATCCACATTAATGCACGGCCGGGAATCTCATCCGGTGCAAGTTCCTTGTTTTTGACCTTGTAAGATATTCAAGAGAAAGCAGTTGACGGTCATGCATTAGACACATAACCAACAAATCATTGAACTAGAGAGTGAGGTGATTACCATTTTTTCTCGAAGGTAGGTATAAGACCCTCGTCCCATGTGATGATCAAAAACATTGTTTGCTCGAGCTCCCCTTTTTGAAGCCGAGTGTTTCTTCAACCACACATTTAATTATATTTAAAAAAAAACATCAACTTGTCTGATAGTGTAGAGGATTTATACCTGAAACTTCTCTAATAGTGTGTACTCAATGAAGAGATCCCAGTCTTCTTGCCTGATTATCGTCCTGTGTCCCTTGGGTATCGCCTTCAGCTTCAAAGGTTTACCGGTGTTCGGCATAATGTATTTGGCATACACTTTTCTTCGGAAATTCCGAAGAAGGTGTCCGAGCCGATTCATCATAGAAGGCCCGTGACACGCCTCAATCTCAAAATATTTCTGCATAATATAATACAGTAAAGGTAAATTACTTCTCAAAATATAAAATGCACAAATAAAAATAAAGAATAACCGTTATTTGTTCCCACAGTTTATCTTTAAGCTCCTTTGTGACCTCCCTCCAACTTAAATGTCTCAAGCCAACTATTTCCCTTACAACATCCCCTAAAAAACTTGCAAACTTTGATCTGGTTTGGCCAGTGAACCTGCCCAGATTATCAAACTCCACTACCAGTCTGACACCACCAGAGTTTGCATAATTGGTACGTAGCTTAGGTAACCTCGTCAACCCCCTTGTAGGTTTTTTCGTAGTAGCCAAACTGTTGATGGGTTCGATAGCCATCGTCGCTATATCATAATCTTCGGCTTCCTCGCTCGAGTAGCCTTCAGTGTCGTCTGATTGAGCTTCGTCGTCTTTGGCTTCCTCATCGGAGTATAAAACATGTTCTTCTTTGATTGTTTGATCTATAAGCTTCATCTTCGATTGTTTTTTTCTGGAGTAGCCTTCAGTGTCGTCTGATTTGTGTAGTGGAAAAGTTTTTTAATATTTGGAGTGTTAAATAATTTGGAGTTTTTGAATATTTGGAGCCAATTTGGAGCTTTTTGAGTTTTGTCTCCCTTTTAATTAAGAACCAATAGATTATTGGCATAGTTTTTAATTTAAGAAAGGGCAGCGAACCTGTGGCTGAAAATAGACACTTTGATGAATAGTGAAAATACTGAGTATTACAGAAGATGGTTTTCAATATATATATATATATATATATATATATATATATATATATATATATATATATATATATATATATATATGTATATATAATTAAAGGGGATAAGCGTGTTACTAGCGTATTAGGATATTTATATATGTTTTTGTACATTAGCGTGTTACAAGCGTAATAGACTCGTTTGAACAAATATATAACATATTTTAACCTAATCGTTTACAAAGTGTTTTTTGTTTTATTTTTAGATTTAACAAAGTGTTGTTTACGATTTAATAAGCGTATCACAAGTGTTTTTAACAAAGAAAGGGATAGCCATTAGATGATCCATAAAACATGAGAAAGCATTTTAAGATAATCCATAATTACCATTCATCAAAAGATGCCATACAAAAAGTACCATTACAATACATCACAAAAAAACCAAAAAGAGAGAAGCTAACATTACCATCACTCCGCCTTGTCCACAGTCTCCGACCCCATCTCCTTAAAACTCATGTTGTCCCACACACTGAGTCGTAGCATGCATACTGTTGTTTCAGATAATCAACAGCCTTTGCCTTAAACTCAGTGTCTGGTTCCATCAACATGAGTTTACACGAGTCGAGGGTCTTTGATTTTTCAAATGTGAGTTTGGCTCTAATCTCTTCGACTAGCTTCAACAAAGCGTCGTCTTTCTCTTTCTCAAGATTCATCCTTGCTTTCACCATGTTCTTCATGGTTTTGTCAGAAGAATACATTTTTATTATCTTTTTGAAAATGTTAGTGTGATGAATAACAAATTAGATGTTACAATATATAGACCTAAAATTTTAATTTTTGGTAGTTGAGACAGTAATTTAATGTAGTTAAGTTGATTTGTAGCATATCTAGTAAGATATAGTTTATTTAAAGCGTAATACGAGCGTGAGATATAGGTTTTTTTAATTTTAATTAATTTGAATGTAGTCTATCTTTACATAAATATTTTTCCAAGATTTTTGACAGGTGAGTAGGTATAAATGTAATTAATTTCCGAAATTAATTTTGACAAGTGTATAATATAGAAATATTTTTCCCAATTTTGACAGGTGATATAAATGTAATTAATCTCTAGTTTAAAAAAAACACATGAGACAAGTGTGAGCATTTCCCAAGCGTGGGACACCCTTTTGTTTTTTTATTACAGAGTTACTATTTGCTTACATATTAACTGTTTGGGCCGTGAGCCTTTTGGTTATATATACCTACATCACATTTGTAAAACTCATATACCTACATAATTTTAAATTATTTGTTTAGTTAATAATGGATTGTTCGTCATCATCCACATCCTACAAGGATGTCCTCATGAGGCAAATTGAGGATCAAATCGAGGTAGATAAAGCTTGTCGGGAAACTCTTACTGAAGAATTTGTAAAGACTAGCAATAACTTGGATGCCAGGGATGTCATTGCAAAAGTTCTTACTCGAATGCCCGCTAGTACTATCCGAGATCTTGCTGTTTTGTTTATGGTTGATGTAGGACAGAGAGAGCTTGACCAGTTAAAAATTTTAGGCAAGGCAATTCTTGAACTGAATTGCTCAATGGAATTGAAGTTGAAGTTTCTTATGTCACTCAGAGATTAGTAATAATAAAAGTTGTATGTTTGTGATAGTGTGTTTATATGTGTGTTTTGGTAATAATAAAATTTTTGTGTTTGTGTTAAAACATTGATTCAACATGTAACATTACAAAGTGGTATCAGAAGACTAGAGATCTCCATAAGTCCATATCATAGAATCTAGCAAGCATCTTAAAGTACATAGCAGTCAGTTTTGAAATCATTCAAATTTGTTGTTGCCTTTTCTTAAGTTCAGCAATCAACTCTTCTCCGGTTAAAACAGTGTTGTTATTTTTATGGAATACCCGTGCTTTCTTGATAAGAGTATTTCAGTGTTGGTTTACATCCAAGAGGTGGATTTTGCACAAATAATTTGACCTCAACATTTTTAGCTGTTTTTGTTGTTTAGGGCCTTCCTTGCAAAAATTACACCCCCATGGTCTCTTCCCATCATATTTCTCCATGTGTCTCATAGCAAAAATACCACAATCTATTCCATTATTTATTGTATTCCATGTCATCTTCAATCTATTGATTGTTGCTACTTGGATTTGCTGAGTAATGGGGTGTTTGATTGTTTTAAGATACAGGCAAAAGACGTTTCTCAAAACAAAATAGAAAGCAAAAAAGTAATTTGACAATTTTTATAACAAGTATGTATGTTTTTTGGGTTAAAGGTATATATGTTTACCAGTATATCAGGAGTCTTTCCTTATATTTCTTCAAAATTCTCTCTAATTGCTTTTGATTTGTCTTCTAAGCTTTTAAACTTTGCATCAGCTGGTATTTCTTGATTTGCACTATTGTCAAGTAATTCTATCACTCCTGTTTGAAGATTGAAGGTAACCACAAAGAAATGATCGTGTTGTAGAATTGGCACGAGCACTATTGCAACCTCCTTGAGTGATAGAATTCCAAAATTGCCATTTGTTTTTCGATGTTGTCTGAAAACACATCCAGTCTTTCTTTGTCTGTGTAACTCCTTGACTCAACATAATGGTCACTTGTCTGTATAATAATTAAAATGCAGATAATTAAAACGTTTATTGTGCGTTTTCTAATAGTACAAAGAAAGTAGATTAATTTGTACAAGCACAGTCCTTGAAGCAAAGAATCTGAACGGTGATGCTGCAGATTTTTTCTTTTCTTCATAGTTCATTACTTCAATGAATGCATCCATTGCATTGGTGGTTATATAAATGCCAGGACAGTAGCTTTCAAAGATCACCTTGAACGATTCTGTGTGAGCGGAGACCTCCTCCAAAATGTCTTCAAGATAAAAATATATATACTCTAAAATTATTTCTTCATCTTCTGTGACACTAGTGGATACGTCAACCTCTCTCAGAAGATATGTAGATTTCATTGTAATGAGGTTATCACTTGTTGACAATCCGGTGTCAATTGTTAAACATAAAACAACTCATTTTAAATTTGACTGAAAATAATTGTAACTATAATTAAATACCTTCAACCCCTTTTGGTTTTTATTTATAATTAAATACCCTCTTTAGCACACTCAACGACTGTATTAACAACTTTATCAATATCTGCGCATGAGACATTGTTTTCTTGACCTGCATCACCTGCATCATTTTTTACGATAGCCAAAGTTGTAATATGTTCAACTGGGATTATAATTAAGCTGGTACATATACCTTTTAGAGCAGCCACTGGACCACCAACACCAACATCTGAATCAACTGCATCACACAGATGTAATAAGTTTAAAATAACAGCATAAGCGTTTTATGAGCGTTTTAATTATACTTATAATTAATTTAGCCCAAATACCTTTTAGAGCAACCACTGGACCACCACCACCAACATCTGAATCTATTGTTGCAGCTGTAAGTATTGGGATCTTTCAGCTTAAACAAAAATAATTTTGAAATGGGAAAGAGAAACTTGAAAGAAGAAAATATAATTTTTTTATCACCTAAATTAAAGAGTGATAAGGGTTTTATGGTGTCAGTTTCTTGTGTTTTAGGGACCAAATTATTAGTAAATATGTTTTCCCATTCACAACATCTAGCAAAGATATTGCGATTTGATGCATGTTTGTCCTTTCCTTGACGGGCCAACTCGTTGATCTCAGAGCAAATATTATCAAATTTCTTCAACTTGTTATTCATTGCCTTATTCCAAGACTGTAAAAAGAAAATATATTTATTGTTAATTCAAAAACATTTTCAATTTATCCCAGCCAGTTGTAATGGAGTTAAATAATAATCAACTAGCTCCTGGGTGTGTGTTCTCAATGGCATTTGCAAACTTAAAGGTGAATAAACGCTTACATAATCATCCAAATCTTCTTCAGCTGTTTGATCGGCTTTATCTGTTTTAGATGCACTTTGACCATCTGTTTTTTATTATATATAATGTTGTTATATAAATGTTGCATTACATGAAATACATATAGAAATAAGAGATATGAGAGTTTTTTTAGAAGAAAATAACAAGTATCTCACCATGTTCTTGTTTCTCCTCAGCTGCAGTGTTTTCTTCAACTCCAGGCTTACCGGCAGATGCATTACCATATGTGCCACAACATGCAGTCTCATCAAGCACCTTCCCAGTAGCTCTAACTGTTACAGGAGCAGTAGCAATAGCAGCCGCTTCATCAAGTCCCTTCCCGGCAGCACTAACTGTCACAGCAGTAGTAGCAGCAGCAGTAGCAGTCTCATCAAGTCCCTTCCCGGCAGCACTAACTGTCACAGCAGCAGTATCAGCAACAGCCGCATCAGCAGTCTCATCAAGTCCCTTCCCGGCAGCACTAACGGTCACAGAAGTAGGAGCAGCAACAGCCGCATCAATCCCTTTCCCGTCAACACTAAACGTCACAGCAGCAGCAACAACAACCTCGGTAGCATCTTCTTCTAAGGGAGGAAAATTATTCTCCAAGTATTTTTCCATCTGATTAAGAGTAGTTGTTGTTATGTAGTTGACTACAGGCGTTGTGACGGGAGTCCCAAATGGACCATATTTTTTCTGGTATTCGTGCATGTAAAGCATCACAAGGAAGGTGATTGGACCGTTGTATTGACTGTTGATATCTCTCCAGTCTTCCTTTGTCATTTTCAAGTTTTCAATAACATAGCTCCACCAGTCCATATTTGGAATATCCGAGGTTTTATCAATTGCGACGATGAATCGTTGATTGATTGTTATTGATTTTGTCACAAATCCTATACAGGTGTTGAACAACACAAGGAAATTAATCTTAAACAGTTCACCAACTCCTTGATCCGCGGCCAATTTGTCTTTCACATGCTTTATACTTATTCTTGGAGTCGAGAATTGATTTTTAAACAAATCTGTAGTAACATCTTCCCCCAATCTTGGTCTACTCTTGTCTAAAACATGAATCTTACCCATTGGTATCCCCAACACTTCATGTACTTTTTGTGGTGTTATCTTAATAACACCGCTCCCAATGTTCAATTCATTTAAACAGTTATTATAGTTAATGAGCAACCAATATCCCAAAGTTGTTGGAGTTTGGGTTACTTGAAGTCTTAACATTGACCAGAAACCCATTTCATCTACACAAGTTTTTTGGGCAGTGGTCATTGCCTTCACTGCATCAACAATATTATAAGGTGCACACCGATTCTTCAATTTTTTGTCTACAAATTCAACAAAAGGTTTTCTTGATGTCCTATCGGCTGGCTTCTTTTCTTTAATGGCTTTTTTTTTCGGACGCTGAAAGTCCGGGTCAGAGGTGCTGTGTTCCACCTCTTTCCGCTTTGACAACAACCTGCCGATTTTTGTGTCAAGGTATGAATCAGAGTCTGCTTCCATAACATGTTTTGTTTTCACCCTTTTCACCATTGGAGCAACTTTTTTCGTCTTCCTTTTATCTGTATTTTCATCTGTCTTCTCGTTCAGATGCTTAGCTTTACCAGTCTTGTTTTTTTCGACAACTAAATCACATACATACTATAAAACATGGGGGTAGGGGATAACAACACGAATCACAAGTAAACAGAAAACGCTTATCAAACATCACATTGATAATTCTCATACCAAAGCCATAACACGCTTAGCGTACGCTTATAACATGCTTTAATATTACAGATAGATTTTTTTTAAAAAAAAGATATGTATTACAACAACAACACGCTTATAAAACGCTTTAATACATGATGGTAGCTTTACATAAGATGATTTAAACAAATGCTTTGCAAAACTCAATTACTGATGCTTAAATTCACAGCGGTTAGATTTTAAGAATAATTAAACCTAAAACGCTAAAAAAGTCATAAATTAACACCTGTTCCATCTTTATTCTGAGACCTATCGTGCTTGTGCTTCGTCCTTGGTTCCGTTCCAGAAGTAGATGAGTTAGGGTTCTTCATTTTCTGCTTATGCTTGTGGTTGTGCTTCTGCTTGTGCTTCACAATTACTGATGCTTGTGCTTCAACCTTGTGCTTCACAGTAGACATGAATCATCGACGATTTTAAGGAATATTGACTTACGAGGATGTGCTTCACAGTTGAATTTTGGGAATAATTGTCGTCGTTAGAGGGGTAATTATTTGACCCTTTTAAAAGAAGCTGAGGAGCGTCCTTTTAAATTTTAATCGTACGGTTAGGGATTATTGTACCGTATAAAAAAATATATAATATTAGTGGGTGGTGGTGGGTTCAGGTGGTCATGATGGTGGTGGATAGTGGCGGGGGTGTGGTGGTTCGTAGTGGCGGATGTGTGGTGGCGGGTGGTGGTGGTGGTGGGTGGTGATGGCGGAGGTCGGTGGTGGTGGTGGGTGGTGGTGGCGGAGGTCGGTGGTGGTGGTGGCGGAGGTGTGGTGGTGGTGGTGGCGGAGGTGTGGTGGGTGGTTTATGGTGTGTGGTTAGTGGTTGGTGCTGGAGGTCCTTGTGGTTGGTTCCAGTGGTTGTGGCAAATGTCTTCTCGTTCAGATGCTTAGCTTTACCAGTCTTGTTTTTTTCGACAACTAAATCACATACATACTATAAAACATGGGGGTAGGGGATAACAACACGAATCACAAGTAAACAGAAAACGCTTATCAAACATCACATTGATAATTCTCATACCAAAGCCATAACACGCTTAGCGTACGCTTATAACATGCTTTAATATTATAGATAGATTTTTTTTTAAAAAAAGATATGTATTACAACAACAACACGCTTATAAAACGCTTTAATACATGATGGTAGCTTTACATAAGATGATTTAAACAAATGCTTTGCAAAACTCAATTACTGATGCTTAAATTCACAGCGGTTAGATTTTAAGAATAATTAAACCTAAAACGCTAAAAAAGTCATAAATTAACACCTGTTCCATCTTTATTCTGAGACCTATCGTGCTTGTGCTTCGTCCTTGGTTCCGTTCCAGAAGTAGATGAGTTAGGGTTCTTCATTTTCTGCTTATGCTTGTGGTTGTGCTTCTGCTTGTGCTTCACAATTACTGATGCTTGTGCTTCAACCTTGTGCTTCACAGTAGACATGAATCATCGACGATTTTAAGGAATATTGACTTCTCGTTCAGATGCTTAGCTTTACCAGTCTTGTTTTTTTCGACAACTAAATCACATACATACTATAAAACATGGGGGTAGGGGATAACAACACGAATCACAAGTAAACAGAAAACGCTTATCAAACATCACATTGATAATTCTCATACCAAAGCCATAACACGCTTAGCGTACGCTTATAACATGCTTTAATATTACAGATAGATTTTTTTTAAAAAAAAAGATATGTATTACAACAACAACACGCTTATAAAACGCTTTAATACATGATGGTAGCTTTACATAAGATGATTTAAACAAATGCTTTGCAAAACTCAATTACTGATGCTTAAATTCACAGCGGTTAGATTTTAAGAATAATTAAACCTAAAACGCTAAAAAAGTCATAAATTAACACCTGTTCCATCTTTATTCTGAGACCTATCGTGCTTGTGCTTCGTCCTTGGTTCCGTTCCAGAAGTAGATGAGTTAGGGTTCTTCATTTTCTGCTTATGCTTGTGGTTGTGCTTCTGCTTGTGCTTCACAATTACTGATGCTTGTGCTTCAACCTTATGCTTCACAGTAGACATGAATCATCGACGATTTTAAGGAATATTGACTTACGAGGATGTGCTTCACAGTTGAATTTTGGGAATAATTGTCGTCGTTAGAGGGGTAATTATTTGACCCTTTTAAAAGAAGCTGAGGAGCGTGCTTTTAAATTTTAATCGTACGGTTAGGGATTATTGTACCGTATAAAAAAATATATAATATTAGTGGGTGGTGGTGGGTTCAGGTGGTCATGATGGTGGTGGATAGTGGCGGGGGTGTGGTGGTTCGTGGTGGCGGATGTGTGGTGGCGGGTGGTGGTGGTGGTGGGTGGTGATGGCGGAGGTCGGTGGTGGTGGTGGGTGGTGGTGGCGGAGGTCGGTGGTGGTGGTGGCGGAGGTGTGGTGGTGGTGGTGGTGGAGGTGTGGTGGGTGGTTTATGGTGTGTGGTTAGTGGTTGGTGCTGGAGGTCCTTGTGGTTGGTTCCAGTGGTTGTGGCAAATGTGGGTGGTGGATGGTGGCAGTAGTTGGTGTGTAGTATGATTAGGGGTGTCCATCGAATAACTAATTTTCAAGTTAATCGAATCGAATAACTCGAATAATTTACTTTTTTGTTGGTATTCGTATTCGTTTAAAAGTTGGATTATTCTATTCGTATTCGTATTACATCCCATATTCGAAATTCGTATTTGAAACTCGAATTCGAATCATGAATTCGTATTCGATTACTATACTCGAATACGAATCGAATTCGAATCGAGTCGAATTTCGAATGTTTCGAATTCGAATCAAATTTTGAACACCCCTAAGTATGATTGAGGATATGTAATCCATGAGACGATGATGGTGCTATCCCTTATGATGACCATGATGATTGGCCCAATTATGACGACGATGCTAATATTATGATACCCACATGAATACATGGATATGACAACCTGGGTTGGTGGTGATTATCATAATGATGATGCTAACCTATATGGTACGGTTTGCTTACGCTAACCCATACGATGACGACTATAGCTCGTACGATGATCATGACGTCTATGATGATGATCAATTATATGTACCTATATGACAATACGCCACACAGACGCACACACACATACACACATATGTGTGTGTGTGTGTGTGCGTGTTGTTTTTGTTGATAATGGTGACACCGATGTTTAATGACATGTAACCCGTATGATAGACGACGACCATGATAACGTGATAACGTATACAATGGTCATACTGATGGTAGCCTGTACGACTGATGATGTCGTTTGATGACGACAACAATTCATAAGAAGGTGCCGACAGTGATCGCTAATATTGGGTGTTTTGTTTACGATAACCCATACGATGCTGATACATCCCGTACATGGCAATAGGTCATATATATATTGGTGTTCATGATGCTGTTGATGATGATTTTGACACTGATAACGAGATATATGTTCCCCGTATGATTGACGCCGACTACAATAGCATATACAATGACCACATTGATTACCCGCACGTCTGATGATGATGCCGTTTCATGGCGACAGTGATTGATGATTATGATGATGATAACCACTATAACACATGATAATGATGATAACTTTAGGATGTTGATCATCATCATAAAACATATGGTGATGATGATAACCTAGAAGATGATAATGATACAAAACTACATACTTATTCATTATGATAATGATAACACTAGAATGTTATGAGCTTCTCTATTACGAAGTTGTAAATCTTATCTAGAATATCTTACTAATGGTTAAGATAAGATAGTTCAATAATGGACAAAATTTTATTTTTATTTAAAAAATATGATTTTTTAAACGAACTCAATTTTTAACGAAATTTATACCAGAATGTTCATAAAAAAACTAAGTAAGACTATGTTTTTATATTTTTTTATTAAATATAATAATTTATAAAACAAAAACTAATATATATATAATTAAATGTGTAGAAAAAAATAGAAAAATAAAATAAAAATTCAAACCAATCTCAATCTTACAATTTCAAACCATTGATAAAACCCCTTTCCTAACTTCATAACCCTAAATCGAGTTCTAACTCTCTAACTTCGCTTTCTGGTAAGAATTTAATGTAATTCGTATTTACTGTTATTTATGTAGTCAATGATATTCGTAGACATCGCTTATCCTGGCTAATTTGTTCTGAACATACAGACTCGTCTGACATAAAAATGCCAGGTCTCAATAATGGAGTTAAGTTTCTGGTAGATATCGACAGCGATTCCATGAGTAGGATGGTATGTTAATGTTATCAACAAAATTTTTTTTATGAAACATTTTACAGTTTTGCAACATATACATTCTAATAACATTTTTTGTGTTACTTATAGCTCATTTCGAAAGCTGTTCAACCAATGTTTGCTGACATGAAATCGAATACCTGCTGTTGTTTGATTTATGATCAAAGTGGTAGAACATTTTATGTAGTTATAATCAAAGTACTTGATGACTTTTATTTTGGAACCGGTTGGACTGAATTAATCAGAGAATGTTGTATAGAAGCTGGAACATATGTTGTTTTGAGCTTAAGTCAACATCTATGTTGAATATGTTTACTTTCAAAAGAAACGTAAATGATTAATCCGGTACTATGTTATGTATTCCAGTCAGAAACCGACACGTCCATTACTTGGTAAGTTTTAATTTCTGTTCTTAATGATTGTTTCCAAATTCAAATGTCTATTAGTTAACATGTTTAACAGGATTTCCCTGAGTGGTACGTAAGAATTTGGTGAAAATTACATGAATTTGCTTTTTGAGCTTGTTGCTCCAGATAGATATATGTTTAAAGTTTCATGTCTTTGGGATGGAATGGTTTGTAGGCTAGATGATGGATGGATGGAGGTTTTTAAACAAACCAACTTGAAAGGTGGTTCGTTTGATGTATTTGAAATCATATCAGATATTACATTTCATATTCATGTCTTTCATGAAGTTAGCATAGAATTTATCCTTCCTGGTCCAAATCAGCTGTTTCTCAACTATCAATTAAGCAATCAAGGTAGTTCCTCCCAAAACCCAATTCATCTTGATGAGCAAAATGATGACTCTAAAATCGTCTTCCACATGAACGTCACCAAGAAATTGGTAAATTGAATTTTTAAATTTCTTTTTTATTTACAAGTATATTTATTTAAATTTTAACAATATCATCTTAAGTTTATAATATATTTGAAATTTGCTTTTCACAACGCCTTCCGTGTCACATTGCTACCAAGATTGATGCCTATGATGGAATGCTAATCACTTTGGTCAATCCCGAAGGTTGTAAAAGAAAATGAAACTTCATGGTGAAGTGTCGGAACTGAAATTCAGATATTATTTACCAAAATGGAAAATTTTCAAGGAGGAAAATGAATTACAGATTGGTGATAAGTGCAGATTTGAATATGACATCAATGAAGGTACTTTGTTAGTTTCAAAAGTTGATTAGTGCAATAATGCGCGTTGTGTTTGGTGATTTTTGGAACATTTTTGATTTGGTGGCTTTGAGAAAAATTTTTGATTTGGTTACATTTGTGATTTTTGGAACATTTTTTTTATTTTCATGTTTAGATGGCTGTATTAATACATATTTTAGTTTATTGTTTTGAATGTTGGTTGGTTAGTTTTTAAATGCTTTACTTTTATAGTTTCTTGTAACATCTTTTTTGTTATTCACTTTTCTTTTGTTTCTCTCTTCTTTTGTTTAATGGGATGTATTGTAATGGTGCCTTTTGTATGAAAATTTTTAAAGAATTGTAATTATGGAGTATCTTAAAACAAATCGTAAAAAAAACACTTTGTTAAAAATGCTTGTGATACGCTTATTAAATCGTAAACAACACTTTGTTAAATCTAAAAATAAAACAAATAACACTTTGTAAACGATTAGGTTAAAATATGTTATATTTTTGTTCAAACGAGTCTATTACGCTTGTAGCACGCTTATGTACAAAAACATATATAAATGTTCTAATACGCTAGTAACACGCTTACGTACAAAATCAGTTATTGATTAATTGATGTTTTTTTATTAATTGGAAACAAAAATCAAAGTCTATTACGCTTGTAACACGCTTATGTACAACAACTCCTTTCTAAACCCTCCTATATACTCCCTCCGTCCCATTATAAGTGTCATAGTTTGACTTTTCAAGTCTTTCAAGTCTTTCTTTTGCAACCTTGACCGTAAATATTATTGTTCGTGTTACATAATACTTGATGAAAATTATATCAATGAAAAATACATTTAAAACCCAATCCATTCATATATTTTACATCAAGTATTATATAACACAAACAAAAATATTATCGGTCAAAGTTAAAGAAAGACTTGAAAAATCAAACTAGGACACTTATAATGGGACGGAGGGAGTGTATATATATATACATATATATATATATATCTAGTTTTGTTTTCAATAAAAACTCCTTTTTCACCCCCATAAACACTAAAATAAAACACTTAAAAATCTCATCGCGGACCACAACATCCAGTAACAGAAGCAATCGATCTCAGGTTTATTGTTTTTGTGGTCAAGAAGCCATTCTAAGAACATCAAGGACCACCAAAAATCCAGGTCGGAGGTTCTACAATTGTGCATCTCAGGTTAGTGAAATTGCAAATAAAGTTGGAATTTATCTCGTCTTTATGTTGATTGTTGACCCTAAACTCTATATTTTTTAACTTAGGGCAAAAAATGTGATTTCTTTATATGGTCTGATTGTGTTTCGTCTACAAACTCTGAGATGTGCACAAGATGTGTAGACATAATTCCTATCTTGATAATGATAAAATAAGTCTTAGAGGATCAACTTGCAAAGAGTGTAGCCTCACGGATTGAATCAGAAAAAAAAAGTGAAGATATTGTATTTTATTTGCTTCTTATTTTTAGGGCTTTTAATTAGTTTTGTAATCTGAGTAAAAAGCTAAGAAACTTTGTTATGATTTTAGACCAGCTATTATGATGTATTTTTATGTTTCTGAACAGATTTAAAGGCCTTTTAATGAGTAGTTTAGTTTGAGTGTTTTCAAAATGAGATATTTGACCGTACACAGTGTATTCATTTCATTAAAAAGAGGTTACTATAAAAATTTAATAAAAATTTGTACCTCTTGAGTTTCGAACCCGCGACATTTGCAATCTATGTTTAATCACAAGCGCCTCAACCGTTTGAGCTACACCCTGAGAACATAATAGAACCTCTTCTAATACTTATATAACGAAATTTCGATGTTTAAAATTTTCATTTTTACCCGCCAATTAATCGAGTTATCTTCTTATGGAAGACTCCCAAATCAATTATTGACTAAATAAAATCTCACAATCTCACCAAACCCTAATAAATGATCTGCTAGTGTATTTATTGAACTCTCAACGATCTCAATCCTACCAAACAGCTTCATTAATCTCAGGTGAGTACAAAATATTTTTTCTTTTAGTGTCATACATAATAAAATGTCAGTTACATTTATTGACGTTAATTAGTATATATATATATATATATATATATATATATATCGTTGATGGCACAGTTAATAAAAATTTTTTTGGAAGATGGATAAGTCTTGGATGTAAGTAGGCGACAGGTGCAGTAAAGCATATAAAGATGGTGTTAAGGCAATTCTAGATTTTGCAGTTCGTAATTGCAAGGAGACATTCCACCAATTTCTATTTCATGTCCATTTTTTCGGTGTGTGAACCACGTATCTCTTAGTTTAGACGATGTAGAACATGACTTGTACAGGTTTGGAATTAATACGAATTATACTACTTGGATAAAACATGAAGTACCCAACACCAGCATTCCAACTAATGTTAATAATATTGGGTTTGCCTGAACCTGCATTCCAACTAATTATGATAATAATACTGGTTTTGTTGACACCAACATTCCAACAGATGTCTGTGAAACTGTAGAAATGGTAAATGCTAGAAAAGATAATTTCAAAGGCGACAAGAAGTATCAACAGTTTCTACAACTACTTGTTGACACTGAGAAGCCCCTGTATAAAGGATGTCTTGACTTCACCAAGTTTTCTGCATTAGTACAACTACTCAACTTGAAGAGCAAGCACGGGGTATCTCATAAGTTCGTTGATGAACTTATGAAATTGTTGAAAAGGATGCTACCTGCAGATAACTAAATGGTAAATAATATGTATGAGGGAAAAAGGATTATGAAGGCAATGGGCTCAGGATACGAAAAGATACATGTGTGTATCAATGACAGCATTATTTACTATAAGGATTACAAGGATTTGGAAGCATGTACAGTTTGTAACAAGTCAAGGTGGAAGGTGGATGAGAATACTAACAAAATTTACATAAACACGCCCACTAAGGTACTATGGTACTTTCCCAATATTCCACGATTCAAGCGCCTCTTTCAATCAAAGTCCGCAACAGAGAATTTAGCATGGCACGCCACGAGTACCAATAAACCCGGTGTTTTATGCCACCCAACAGATTCACCAGCATGGAAAGCCATAGATGACAGGTACTCCGATACCATCGGAAGCGATCCAAGAAATCTTCATCTAGGGATTTGCACTGATGGGGTCGACGTACATAGAGGCAACAGACACCACAGTGTCTGGCCTGTTTTAGCAGTCATTTACAACCTTCCACCTTGGATGTGTATGAAAAGAAAGTTCATCATGCTTTCCTTATTAATATCCGGAGTACCAGGAAACAATATTGATGTGTTTTTACAACCTTTAATTGACGATCTAGCATCTTTATTTGAGGTCAGGGAGCCAACATATGATGCATATAAACAAGAAATGTTTACACTGCGTGCAGTTGTGTTATGGACGATTAATGATTATCCTGCTCTTGGTACACTATGTGGTTGCCCTTACAGTGGATTCAAAGGTTGCATAGTGTGTCAGGGCGACACTCAGCGTGTTCGACTTTATCACACAAAGAAGTAGAGTTATGCGGCACATAGAAGATATTTATCACATGACCACCCTTTCAGAAAACAAACAAAGACGTTCAACGGAAAAGAAGAGATGATAACCGCTTAAGAGCCTATGACAAGGGAAGAGATATGCGACGAGGTCAAAAACATTATGAATGAATGGGGAAGGGGATCATAATCTCTAAGTGAGAGTAAGAGAAAATAGGATAACACAACGACGCAGCCATATTGGAAGAAGTTCAACATATGGTAACAACGGATCAGCTATTGGAAGTATTTACCTGTCCAACATTGTATTGATTTGATGCATGTTGAAAAGAATGTGGCCAAAAGTATTGTCGGGACGTTGCTGAACATTCCCAGTAGGATAAAAGACGGATTGGCAGCTAGAAAAGGTTTGGAGTTTTTAGGGATTAAAAAGGAGTTGCAACCGAAAGAAAAAGGCAACAATACAGAACTGCCTGCAGCATGCTTCACATTATCAGCACCAGAAAAAGACATGTTTTTTGAAACATTGTATAAACTGAAGGCTCCACTAGGGTATTGTTCTAACTTCTCTAGTTTGGTGAATCATAAAGAAAGGAAGCTACAAGGCCTTATATCACATGATTATCACATGCTTATGCAACAGTTTATGCCCCTTGCAATACGGTCCATCATGCCAAAACCAAGGAGAAATACATAATCAGGCTTTGTTTTTTTTTCAAGTCAATTGTAGCAAAGAAATCATTGTAGAAGAGCTTGATAAGATGCAGGAAGAGCAAATAGTTACACTGTGCCTACTGGAGAAGTACTTTCCTTCTTCATTTTTTGATGTCATGGTTCACTTAACTGTGCACCTTGTCAGAGAGATAAAATTATGTGGGCCACCATGCTTTCGTTGGATGTATCCCTTTTAAAGGTGTATGAAGGTTATAAAAGGGCATGTGCGAAACAAAACTTATCCAGAAGGGTTCATTGCTGAGGAGAACATTACGGAAGAAACAATCGAGTTTCTCAGCGAATACCAAAAAAGCATCAAGAGTACTGTTGGTATTCCACATGATAAGCATGATGATAATGGGAAGACAATTCCTATCACAGGCGCTAAATCAGTTGAAGTTTCTCCTGATCTCTTCAAGAGAGCACATTTCTATGTTCTGCAGAATACGCCTGAAATACCGCCGTAGATAGAGTAAATGTTACTAACATATATACTCTGGATTATATATATATGTGTATATGTATATGTATATATATATACTCCTACTTGCGGACAACACAAGACATCTTTGAAAAACCAAATACCTGGTAAACGACAAGCATTGCTGGAGAAGGAGCATACTTTAAAGTTTAGTGACTAGTTACGCGACAAGGTAGATCAATTTATTAAGTCTTCTATAATTTTTAAAAATATTTTATAGTCTCCGCAATGTAGGTGAATGTAAGTCCCCCCGGGGCATCGCCGATCGATATGAGATCCGCACGAGGTCTAGGAGTGCGGAATCCTCCTAGACTCGTTTAATGGTGTAAAAGACGAAGAACACGATTACACACATACAAACACACGAACAAACACACGAATGGGATAAACACATCTGCAGATCATTTATATAATAACCGAAACACATTACATACCAAACACGAAAACAAATGACGGCCGACCCGAGGTGAGCTCTACCTCGGGCCGTCCCACACACTCTCCCTCTCGGTTTCTCTCTAGACAATTGAACTACACAAAACACACTCTAACTTTTCTGGATCACTAACCTAAACAAGACACGTATATATATATCGAAACAACTTCGCGGGCTTGGGTTTGGGCCAGTAGGCGAAGTTGTTCTAACTTCGCCTATGACAGAAGTTGTTACAACTTCGCCTACGGCG
The DNA here is from genome assembly GCF_021521415.1 of Bidens hawaiensis. Classification (NCBI taxonomy): domain Eukaryota; kingdom Viridiplantae; phylum Streptophyta; class Magnoliopsida; order Asterales; family Asteraceae; genus Bidens; species Bidens hawaiensis. Next base: position 132,128 of record NW_027505549.1, read on the forward strand.
AAGTTGTTATAACTTCGCCTATGGCGAAGTTGTTCTAACTTCGTACTTCGTTTCCGCTTATCAGAATTGCATAGCGACGGTCACAAAATGCACCAACAGACTCCCCTTTGACCGTTTCTCTTAATTCTAACAAACACAAATGATCATCTGTTACAAAACATGCACCAACAGACTCCCTCTTAACTGATGATCTTCTGTCTGCTCTTCAACCAGCCGTGTCTGAAACTATCTTGTAGCTTCACAAATCTACCAATCACCCAGCGTCTTCCATATCCGATCTCCCCTTCAGTGTAAGCTTCTCCGACTATATAGATTGAGGTCTTTGAAATGCACGCATCCCCGTGCCTAATTGATCATCTCAACCAATCACGTGAGTCCTTCTGACTTCACCAACACGTGAAGTTGGGCTCCCTCCACAACTTCACCAACACGTCGGCATACGATAAGGTTTAATCTTCAACTACTCAACATCAAGTGATCAATTTCATCACAAAACCACCTTGACAGAATCTAATACACATGACCATTAATTAATCCGAAGCATCTTCAATCACCAGGGATAACGATCAAGAACATAAACACTTTAATTCCCGATTAAATCCAACTTGTTCCAGAATTTTCACTTTAATAAATAAGCATCACGTTTCAGGATCCAATTCTCGAACGCCTTGAAAATAACATAAATAATATGCTCTGACCGCAATCCAGTAATGACGAAAACCTTCAGTTCAATTTGACTTTCTTCAGTTGGTCAACCTCGAACAACAACAATTTCATTGCCCATAAACACCCAAATATGTGTCAATATCCAGTTTCAATCAATATCCCATTCACAACCTCAACTCCATATCCAGAGTTGACACGTATTTGTTCACACGTAAGACCAAGAGATAACAAGTTTCACTCGTTGACGGAACAACGTCTTCGGTCTCACAATAATCGCGTACACCTGGCCATACAGACGAAAACTCTTCTTTTTTTTTTTTTTTTTTTTAACTTCGTCTAAAGTCAACTTCGCCTAAAAGTCAACTTCGCCCCTCCTTAACTTCGCCTGTCCATAACTTCGCCTGTCCAAAACTTCGCCTGACAGATAACTTCGCCTGAGATAAGCGAACTTGTGAGGTAGGCGAAGTTGTTTCTTAACCTTATATCTTCGCCTAAACCCTAAAATTTAAGCGACAACTTCGCCTGAACCCCATAACTTCGCCTGCGGCGACTGTTCGGCCAAAAACGCATCAGAAACGTGCCAGAAACACCAAAACGCAGATCTCGAACCATAGCATAAGAGCCTAAGGCTCTGATACCACTTGTAAGTCCCCCCGGGGCGTCGCCGATCGATACGAGATCCGCACGAGGTCTAGGAGTGCGGAATCCTCCTAGACTCGTTTAATGGTGTAGAAGACGAAGAACATGATTACACACATACAAACACACGAACAAACACACGAATGGGATAAACACATCTGCAGATCATTTATATAATAACCGAAACACATTACATACCAAACACGAAAACAAATGACGGCCGACCCGAGGTGAGCTCTACCTCGGGCCGTCCCACACGACTCTCCCTCTCGGTTTCTCTCTAGACAATTGAACAACACAAAACACACTCTAACTTTTCTGGATCACTAACCTAAACAAGACACGTATATATATATCGAAACAACTTCGCGGGCTTGGGCTTGGGCCAGTAGGCGAAGTTGTTCTAACTTCGCCTATGACAGAAGTTGTTATAACTTCGCCTATGGCGAAGTTGTTCTAACTTCGTACTTCGTTTCCGCTGATCAGAATTGCATAGCGACGGTCACAAAATGCACCAACAGTGAAGAATCTAATCCTTGTAATGAAATTCAAGTTGAAAGAGAGCTAGCGGGCTCCCCAGGTTCTATATCGGAAACCGTAAAGTGGATTTCACACGGAGCACACCACAACGTACGTATACAAATACGACTCATACGACATCAACGGTTTTGAATTTCGTACAAAATCTCATGATGCTATAGTTTACCAGAACAACAGGGTTGGTATAGAGGCGGATGACATGCACATCAAAAAAGACGTGGTGACCTATGGACAAAACTTTTATTTTGGGGTTTTGCAAGAGATATGGGTCCTAGATTATCATACTAAAAGAATTCTGGTCTTCATGTGCCGATGGGTTGACCGTAAACATTTCAAACATGATATTCTTGGTTACACGTCGGTCGACCTAAACAAATTTGGCCACAAGGATGATCCGTTCATATTGGCCTCGCAAGCAAGCCATGTGTTTTATGTTCAAGATCAGCTAGATAGAAAAACGCATGTTGTCCTCATGACTCCACCCAAGAATTATGGGCATTTGTATGACGAGGTCGATGAGGAATTTAGTACGGTAACTTTCCCTTATGAGGGTAATACATTGCCACTTGTACAACCAAATCAACTGCTTCGTAATGAGTCCCCGAATGATTACTGGAGGCCTGAGAAAAAGCCTACAACTATTCGTAATGGAGATTGAATCCTGCAAAGAACTGCTGGTTACAATAACTGAGGGTTCCAGAACACATTTTATGGCGATTGACACCGATGTCGGGGTTGTCGACCCGGCAGTTGTGTTCGTTCGCCTAGTTAGATGCCAATATTGGTTAAATTTAGTTGTGATACATGATATCACCATTCTTTACTTTGTACTTATTAATTCAAACTAAAGAAATATTTGTTGTTTTTAATACTATTACTACTTATACAGGCCGGTTTGTTGAATTCATTTCATCTTCTGGCTATTTTGGTCAATTGGTGTCAAGTTCAACATACATCATGTTACATTGATAAAAGTCACAATTGACTTGTAGTGTATCATAGCTACAATTTGAGCAGCAGAAAATAAATGATTCAATAATGACACTCATAACTGTCTCGTGCTATATCAACGTTACATTAATAAAAGTCATTCATAGTTTTTTACCAAGAAATTATTAAGAACGAAACCATAATACAAAGAAAGCCCAAAAATGCATCATGTTGTCTAGGGTGTTCATGGTTCGGTTGGAAACCGGGAAACCGCCCAAACCGGCCATTGGTGACAGCCATCATTTCTCGTCTGATGGTTTTGTTTCTTGCACAAGTTTCTATTTGGTTATGTTTCAACATACTTTTCAACAGCTGGTTTCCTGCAAAACATTATCAACTCATTTTATAAAAAAAAAGACCATTATGCCCTTCTTTTCACTAACCTGCATACCAAAATTGTACCCTCCACACTCAGATCTTTGACCAAAGCATCTGTGGGTCTTAGACTTTGAAGAAGCCATTGAACAAATAAAATTCAGTTTTGATAAAACCCTTCCAAACTCTATGCCATCATCAGTAACCTAATTTAAGACCTGGTGATGGCATCGAGTTTTGGTAGGGATTTTATTAAAATTTAAGATCTTTGGGAAGTTTAAGATCTGTGAAACCTTAGATGTTTTCTACCTGGCCAAGTTTGGAATTCACATAAGATAAATATAAGTGTAATAAATTTCAGTCAAAAGTTTTATTGCAGTCATTAAAGTCAAAATAGTTGGTTGTTGAATAACTGCATACTACCTGTCAAAATGGTATCCACACGCTTGGGAAACGCTCGCAGGCTAATTAATTTTGGAAATTAATTAAATTTATGCCTACTACCTGTCAAAAATCTTGGAAATATATTTATGTTGGAAATTAATTACATTTATGCCTACTACTTGTCAAAAATCTTATAAATGTATTTATGTTGGAAATTAATTACATTTATGCCTACTACCTGTCAAAAATCTTGGAAATATATTTATGTAAAGATAGTCTACATTAAAGTTAATTAAAATAAAAAAAACTATATCTAGTACGCTTTAAAAACGCTTACTAGAAATATTGGTTGTTTTAATACAATTACTATATCTATTACGCTTTAAATACGCTTACTAGAAATATTGGTTGTTTTTGTTTTAATACTATTACTATATCTATTACACACATTCAAACATCAAGTGTAATGCAGAATAACCAAAAATATACTAAAGTTACATTACATTATAAAAAAACTAACACCTAGCATCAGATTCCAGTTCTGAATCTACATCAATATGAATATTAATAATTAGTTCTATTAAATGACAGGCTCGTTTAGGCTCGCGAGCCGGCTCGAGCTCGATAACTGATATAAAATACATGCATGCAGCATCATCAACACAGTTAATTATAGGATAACCAAAATATATTAATAATTAATTAATTTGCATGCATTACAATATATATTAATATAAAAAAGACTAATTACAAATTATAAAAACTAAGTCCTACCATCAGATTCCATATCTAGATCTATCATCTCTTTTAGAGTCCGAAAGGGCGTGATCCTCTCCCACATGTCGTCCGAGGTGTAGGTGGAGTCCTTTAGCCTTTGCAGGTGAAGGTGCACCTCAGTACGGAATGTCCCATAAGTGGACACAGCCTTGAAGTCCTCGATTCTGTTCAACCCGATCCAGGCGACCTCGATGCCCCGGGCTTCCATCACAATGCTGAAATAATCAGCAGTGGTGTACCCAAGAAACCTAATCATTCGGTTAAGTTGTTGGTGCCGGAAGGTTAGAGGGTTGACATAGTCAACATACCTCACCCTTTGATTCTTTCGGACGGCGCCGGAGGAAAACTGGAAAACAATGGTGAAGAAGGTGGGGTCGTAGTAGATGGGTGAAGCCCTGTTTCATACAATCCAATTTTCCAGCGCCATATAATATTTTTGGAAACCGTGAAGAAGATGGTGAAGAAGGCGATGGGTTGATTGTGATTTGCTGGAATATTGGAGGCGATGTGGGGGAAATCGGAAACCATGAGTGGTATTTTAAACACCATCATCGGAAACCGGTACATCTCCCTGACAATTTGAATTTGGCGGCACAAGAAACTGGAAAGATAATGATGACCTAGCCACTCATCAAATCAAAGTGTGGCCATTAATTACGTTTGGACACACTTAAAAATATTTAAGTGTGACCATTTATCACTTATAGCCACACAAAATAAGTGTACTCGTGACAATAAAAAACTTAGGAAAAATAAAACTAAACTACTCTTTGGTCACACAACCTCGTATAAGTGGCCATTAATTACATTATGACACACTTAAATATATTTAAGTGTGACCATTTATCACTTATAACCACACATAATAAGCGTATCCGTGACAATAAAAAACTTAGGAAAAATAAAACTAAACTACTCTTTGGTCACACAACTTCGTACAAGTGGCCATATATTTTAAGCGTTTTAGCCACATTACTAATAAATACAATGGTTGTTCGTCATATTTCGACACATTATTAAAAATGTGACTAACAAACATGACATTAGGTCACACAACGTAATATAAGTGGCTATATCTTTTACCTTTTAGACTCATCTCTTATCAATACAGTAGCCGTTTGTCACATTTGGCTACACTATTGTTGGATCCCTTCCATGGATCTAGCCGCTAATACGATACATCGATTATGCATGAGATCTAAACGTTAAATTATTACTTTATTGATAAATAATGGATAAATTACATAATAAGTTATGGAGAGCATAATAACTTAGATCTAGGATCTCTCTATAAATATGTACACCTACAAATAAGCATGGATATGCCTATTTATAGGCCAAGCACCAATTCGTTAATTTAGTCTAATTCGTTATATCTTCATAACGAATTAGACTCCATTCGTTATGATTCCATAACGAATTATGATAACTTAACGAACCATCTTCCGTTCGTTATATTACATAACGAATGGGCTTATAAACTTAACGAACTAGCCTAGATCACTACCGAATGGACCCATTCGCTATACAATCCATAGCGAATGGCCATTTTACAATAAATAAACAATCTAGACTATGTATACATTATTCGAATGCTACGGACAACAATTTCGCACTAACAGACACCCCCTTTTCCGTAGCTATCGAATACTTTAATCATGAATACTTTAACTGCAAATCACCAGTCACCAAACCGTGCACTAACAGACACCCTCTTGACTGATGATTTTCGGGCATGTGAAGTCGGACAATCTTTAAATCTTTTCAACAAACCAACAACTTGTAGCCTCTCATATCAGATCACCCCCTCAATGTGAGAAACTCTTGGAGATCATATCGATCATCCATTGGGGTATGATATGGTTCAATCTTTCAACAATCAGCAACAAGTCATCAGCTATCCATCAGCACCAGTAAAGAAAAACAAATCTTTACGTTTAACCTCGTCACACATCTTCATGAATAACCCGATCATTCAACATCTTTCACTTCGGTATACAAAGTTCCAACCTCTGTTAATAAACCCCAAATGATCAAATTAAAAAAAATCCAATGACAAGACTCGTATATTCTTCAATAAGATCAACCCGTTCGAGAATCGTCCCCCTCAACAGAAGTAATCCGCCGTATACTCGTAGCCAACATAGTCAGGATCAAAGTCCCTCAGAAAGAAGTAAACGAACAGACACTCGTATCTGACATAGTCAGGTTTCAATATTGAACAAATCAATCACCAATCGAAAAACAACTGAAGTCTTGAACTCAGTTAAACGTAGCTTTGTAGTCATGAATTACCACCCGAATTGCCGTAATTTTTCAAGAAACCTTGCAAACGTAGGAAGATACAAGCCAAATAATCTCAAATGAAAGTTTTATCTCCCCCTTTTCTTGACAAATTCGGCAAGGTCTTAAATAATCTTTAAGGTTCAAAAACAAACACACTCCTCCTTAAATTACACGAGATCTCCCCCTCAGCCAGCCTAAACGCATAAACAGACAGCCAGAAAATATATTACCAAAAGTTGAGAGAAGAGTACCCAATACATTAGAAACATCCTAGAAAAATTTCGATTAAGAAAATTTTTCCCGATTTTCCCGCCAAAAATTCACCGAAAATTTTCAAAAAATAAATTTTAATGCCAAAATTTTCAGGAATGAAAACTCACTTACGAGGAGTATTCTAGAAAAATTTCGCGCAAGAAAATTTTTCCCGCCATTTTTTTTTACCGAACTGCCTCTCTAATTCGTTATAGATATACACCCCATTCGTTAACTTAATTCGTGCTCTCCATTCGTTAACCAATCAGTTTGTCAACCAGTCAGTTCGTTATAACTTATCAACTCTAATTCGTTATAACAGTTACACGAATGGCTTCCAATTCGTTAAGAAATCCACTTCATCATACACAACGAATTAGTCTTAATTTGCTACTCATACCTTAACGAATCAACCTCACGAATCACCTGAATTCGTTACATTACCTTAACGAATTAACTTAATGAAACTCTTTAATTCGTTATCATTAACTTAACGAACTACCTTTACGAATGAACTTAATTCGTTATCTTTAACTTAACGAACTATCTTGACGAATTAACTTAATTCGTTATCATTAACTTAACGAATTAACTTAACGAAGTAACTTAACAAATTGCCTTAATTCGTCAACTTTAACTTAACGAATCTCCTTAACGAATTACCTTAATTCGTTATACTCTTAACTTAACGAATTAACTTAACGAAGTAACTTAATTCGTTATTATTACCTTAACGAATTGCTACAGTAGATTCGTTAGACTCCTTAACGAATTAGCTACAGTAACAACGAATCAGGTTGTTGGATCTGAACAGCTCACCGGAAAAACGTGATTCACCTGAAAAATCTGTTACAGTGGCCGGAAACAGCAGATCTGGCCCGAATCTGGATTTTTTTGAACTTCATCCATGGTGAAATCATCAAAACACCATAAATAACCATGAAAAACTACCCGAACACTCGGATTTTCACCACGATTCCGAATATATCAACTATTAAACTTAACAACCATTGATTCAACATCAATTAAATCAACCCATATCATGCTCTTCCATGGTGAAACCTTCAATTCACCATAATTATCCACCAAAATCCACAGAAACATGAGGATTTCAATTCTAAACACAAATCCGTCAACCAATTAACTTAACACTCACTAAATCATCATAAACCGAATCAAAAGTTAGCATGCTCTTCCATGGTGAATCACTCAATACACCATAACTTAACACCAAATTACACAGGAAGCTACATCTTCCATCCATAAACACAAATTCACACTCAAATCCACCAATAACACAATAATTTACTCCAGATCTGACCAAAACCCGAAGAACACGAAAAACTCAGATTCATACCTTAATCGAAGTATCGAGAGCAGCTCCTGCTCTGATACCACTTGTTGTAACCCGGGGTGTATCAATCCAATAACAATTAACAGATCTAAGATCTGTGTCTAATCGATTAATACCTTAACTATAGATCTAGCTCATAATTACCATAGATTTAAGTGTTAGATATGTTTATGTATTATTAGTATATATGTATTAGTGATTGTATATTATTAGAATGAAGATCAAGAGAGAATTTGGACAGGGTTTCGTTAATTAACTCTCAAAATCTTTTTATTAATGTGAACAGTGTTCACTATATATAGAAGATAGGTCTGGTTCGCTAACATTCCCTAGCGAACCAGACACTACTTCGTTACATACATAAATAAACAAAATAACTTAACGAAACATCTCCTGATTCGTTAAAATTCCCTAACGAATCAGGAGGGAATAAGTTTAAGTCTTAGTTCTCTAAACAATATTAGCGAACTAGACAATAACTTAATTAATTATTACATTAAACATAAAACAAAAACGTTAACGATAATTACAAAGACTCAAGACGCAAAACCGTGCACTAACAAACACCCCTCGTCTTGAGCTCTTTGTCTTTAAGTTACTTCAAGCGCTTGGACTGCCAGTCTCTGCAACTATGAATTCCATTTTCATGACATACACGCATAACGCGCTGGAATTGCATAGCCAGGTCGCAGTCTTCATTGTGCTCAATCAAAATCTGTTTCCTGTGGAGCACGTCATTGTCGGTCTCAGATAAATTAACCAACCACATTGGGTCGATTATCTTGATGAGCTTAGTCTTCAGTCCTTTACCAAGGACAATGACGGCCTCTCCAGTACGATTGTCATAATACCAGCGGTTGAAGAGAGATGCATCTGCTGGGGCATCGTCTTCACAGGAACTCGCTTCATCGTCTTTGGCGGCTTTACTTTAAGGATAAGTTTCCTCCATACAGTCCTTGGATCAATCTCGTCAATACATTTGCGTCTCGGGACCTGGGGCTTGAAGAACTTAAAGCCATGATTGACCTCGATCAGTAAGTGTTGATGAAACCACTCAGCTGTCCGGTAACCCCCACGATTAATAAACGGACGTCTCTCAAGGGTACGAACATCCCAACGCAGTAAAGTAAGAACATCCTTCATCGTTTCGTAGTACTGGATCCCCTTCTCCCACTTAATTATACATACTTTAAGCTCAGAATCATAAAGCCATGAGACAATATCACCATGTACCTTGGAAACAGTCTTGAAGGAGGTCACTTGGTTTTCTTTGACCCATGCAGCAGCTGTGTCTTTCCGTTCTTGATCAACATATCGATACGCACTGATAATTTTACCCACTTTCTGGCGTTTGAACCATCTTGCAATATCATCATCAGTTATGACTTCAAGTTAATGAACTGTCCGCTTACACTTCAACACCTTTTCCAATTCCTCCTCAGTTTCTTTAAATGTTTGCTCATCGAATACTAGAGCACCTTGATCAACATTAGTGTGTTGAAACAAGTCAAGGTACTCCTCAGCAGTGACGTCTTCCATCTCAACATCCTCGTCTTCATAAATAAAATCTGTATTCATATGAATAGACGGATCATCCAATATACCTTCCTCATTCACCACCTCGACATCAGGCTCGGTCTCTAACGCAGTCAACTGATCGTCATTCAACCCAAGCAGTATGGAAATCTGCTCCCGTGTCAGTGACCTATCAACAAACTCACCAACTTCTATCTCATCTCTGTTCACCACACTTCTAACCATCCCCGATCCATCCATAAATATCATAGTATTAGCTGCAATCATCTCAATAGGTTTAGCGGCACTTGGATCCTGATATACAACAATCTCTTTACCAGAGTCCTCACCGCCACTTGTACTAACACCGGAAGATGAGCCGTGCGATTGTTTAGGCTCACCTCCTGCACCAGACTCATCAGGATCTTGATCATCGTTTTTGAGTTTCTTTAGGGCATCTTCTTTGCAAGTCAACTGCAAGATTAATTCTTCTTGTTCTTTCATTTTCACCCCCAGAGACTCAACAATCGCCCGCAGCGCTTTAGTCTCCTTCTGACAAAATGAGATATAACTCATCATTCGTCTTTGATTATGCATCAGGCGTTCTTGATTCTGACGGTCAGCTGCCATTTGGTTTTCATAAAGGTGGAGAAGATTTAACAGCATCTCTGTCTGACGATTCGGTGGTAGATTGTACAATGAGGGATGAACAGGTTGGATTGGTCCCTGAGGCCGAGTGATTCTTATGAAAGAGACATCACTGGGAGGAGGAGGAGGAGAACGAGGAGGAGGGGGGCTCATAGATGGTATTGAAGAGACAGTAGATAATGTAGCAGGAGGCCTTGGTATCTCAGATAACACCATTTGAGGGATTAAACCAAGCTTTTCATGGGACACCAACGTCGTTGTCAATGTAAGCATCGGAGTGCTAGTAGTAGGCGGCACTACCGAGCGTTGAGTCGTTGATTGAAGAGGTGGTGGTACACCAATAATTACCCCAGCCCCGGCTGAAACACGTCTTTTCTTCGATGGCTCTCCAGTTGCCACCGCTTTCCCTTTCCTCTTTCGTTCTTGTTGAGCTGCAATGGTGGCAGCTAAAGCAGCATTTACTGCCTCTTGTTGCTCTTGAAAGGCAGCATCACCAGCTCCACCATCACCATCATTTCCATCATCATTCCCATCATCATCGTTCCCACCTTCTCCCCCTTCACGCTCGAAATCTGAATCATCATGGATCCAGCGTTCATTAGGAGGACATACATAATTCGGATTAATAATATGACCAATCATTCTTTTATCCCTTGGCGTCTCCTTTCTATAAACCAACATCCTATGTACGGTATCAGCTTTCATGTGTTCCATAGGAAAAACATTATTCACCTGTGCTGGATCAATGACTAAATTGGGAATTAAGTCTTGAATGATTAGCTGTAGAAACTGAGGATACATTAAAAACTTCTTCTTTTGAAGTGTTTGCTGAACTTGTTCTTTCAGATGATCATAAACTAGCTTAGAGTAGTTAAACGGTTTGTTGAGGATAAGACCAACAAAAGCTGACTGTATACTACTTCTACATTCGTCAAATCCACCACGACGACCACTCATACAATGAATTAAAACATGAAGAAGATACATGTATGGTGGGCATAAACCATTCTTGTTCAACATAGACTTATCAATATTACCACCATAACGTAGACGAGTAAACAAACCCTTTATCAACCGCTTGTCAAATTCACTCGGGTTGTCATCGTTGTCACCAAATTGAAGCACACGGCGAACCATTCCCACATCAATTGTAATAGCAGTTTGATTAATCGTAGCTCTAACATGATTTTCCGCCTCAACAACCTCAGCAGTATCCCAAAACTGCCTAATAATATTCAAAGACACTCTGGGTCGAGCAGTGATTGCATAACGTATCACTGAACGTCATAAGAACGCTAACATGTCTCCAAATACGTCAACGTCAGCAATATCTTGATCAATATACGCACAGATGTTGTGTTTCGTGTCATATGGTAACAAAATAACATCCTCCTGCTGTTCTTGAGGTGGTTGTTCTGTGGTTGTTCTTGTTGCCCTTGATCAGCAACTGGTGGATCTTGATTTACTTGATCAGCCATTTTTACTGTATAAGTATAAGCGAATATAAGAAATGTGAAGATGTAATATACATTTATCACATATATATATATATATCTATTTATTTTAAATGGTGTATTTAATTTTATATGTTATATGGAAATATATTTACGCGTTTAGACGGTTGGAATAATTTTAATTAATTTAAATGATAAATAAACTTAATTAAATAATTAAAAGTAAATGTCATTCGTGTGATTGTCACTATGATTCGTTACAATCCAGTAACGAATCAAGTGATTCGCTATCATGTAAATAAGTTAATGAAAGAGACACAGCGAATCAACTATACAAGTTTAACGAACTGAATCTATTTCGTTACAGATTTGGTGTATCCATATTTGATTCATTAAAAAAACTGATTCGCTGAGCTAGTTCGTGTATTTCCTTAACGAATTGGACACGAAGCAGTTCCAATTCGCTAAAGATAACGAATCGTCAATAATTTAGACTTAATCTTTGACCCGCATAGTCAAAGTCAAAATTACTATGAACACCGATAGTCAACATCACGAATAAAGCTTCAATTAATCCATAACTATCGTCGGATAATCAAAACATTATGTGTATTGAACTCGGAAACATAGTACTTAGGTTAAGACTCAACACCCATAAATACTTAGGTTAACCAGAGTATACAAAAACCCGAAACCATTAACACACAATCGACCCGGCAAACTAGAATCAAACATCGATTAAAGTCTACCAAGGGTATCGGAATCGCATTCCGATCACAAATGATTATATGTCAACTACAAAAACACAGTATATCATAAATAAATCAGGGTTTTTGAATTCGGAAAACCCTTAGAACACAAAAGTTCATAATTAGTGTATTAATACTCCGTCATTTTTGACGAAAATCACATCGCCGTGATCGTTTATACCTTAGTAACACAATTATATTCTTGAAATGTCGAAATTTGAAGGTCGAAATTCAGAGAAAAATTTGAAAAAGGTGACTTTAGGTTGAAGAAAGATGATAAACAGTGAAAGACTGTTCGTGTTTTCTGTCTTATGTAGCCTAGCACGCCACCCAAGGTACTCACTGTACGAATCAAGCGATTCGTTTGAATTTTCAGTAACGAATTAGACAATTCGCTATTCCAATTTGTTGCCTCAGAGTAGCGAACAAGACGTAAATCGTGTCTTGATTCGTTAAATATGTATAACGAACTAGAGATGATTCGTTACAGAGTGCGGAAGCGAATAAGGTGAGCGAACTAGAAACCAGTTCGCTAAAGAATCACCTAGTTCGTTATCCATACTTAACGAAGTAGCTTATAACGAATAAAAACTTTATTTAATTTTAACTTAAATAATTAAATTAATAATTAATTAAATAAAAATCACTAAATAATTAAAATTTTAACTTAAAAGAATTACCGAAGACCTTTTTATCCCGATAATTGAATACTTTAAAAAACGTTTCACTTTTACGAAACATAAATTAAAATCATTAAATAATTTGTAATAGTAAAAAGAATAAAATATTTTTTGGTATTTTATAAAAATGAAAGAATGTATTTACAAAGAAGCTTCCGAACATTAAAAATGGACAATCTTTTTGTGTTTTTCTATGATTTATCTAAAGCAGTGCATATTTTTGGTATTTTTGTTGAGTTTGAGCAGAGAATCATATTGACCATAATGCCCTTCCATCACAATTTTATATTTCAGCGATATTACAACTGGCGTTAAGTCGATCATTGATATTGTTGTCCACTTAAATCTTATAACAAACCTTCGAGCATTTTTGTGATATGATTTATGGTTCAATTAGTGCATAGAATATCAGAAACAATCAGCCCCTAATCTCGGTTCAAGCTTAATTTGATTTTCCCCAAATCACCCTAACTTGACTTAAACCATTATAGTGTTGATCAAAATTTTTGATACCAATTGTGAAATTTTGAGCAATGCATCAAGTTTCCTTTATTGTGAGTGAGTATGCACGAGTCCATCTGTCGGCTTACATACATTGTATCCCCTGGGTCCGTTTCTTATTGGTATTGAGACGCACGCAAGGGAGGAACAATTTGTATGACTAACAACGGATTTTGATCAAGTCAGTAATTTGGATTGTACGAAGTACAGCGGTGAGTTTAATGACTTTGGTTTTGCTCTAAAATGCGAGTGAAATATTCATGCTTATGAATACCCATATGATTAAGCCGCATAAAGACTCACAGTGTCAAGAATCCTAACGCTTGTTATTTGCTTTATTATATTTTTGGGTGATCAACAACTATAAGGCTTGAGTATGACCGGTTATTACATTTCTGCCATCTTCACCAAGACTTTTGCTAGAGACTAACACATCTTTCAGGTTGGCTTTTCTTTAAGTTTATATCACTTACTTTACTCTAACAGCTTGTTTAAGACCTATCAATGCACCAATGGTTAAGCACTCAGTCTTTTAAGCTTATTTCTTTCTGGATTTGGGGTCAAATAATCAATGTACTATCATTTTCTCTTTTTTGCTTCAAAAACTCAAAATTTTGAGGAGCATAAAACAAAATGAATTTAATTGCCCCAGTTAATTTGAGTTCAAAAATTAATGGCTATCCTATCCATCTACAAGTAGAGAACAGGACCAAAACATGCAAGCACGCTTCACAAACTTAAATAACTGACTAAATTTTCAGCTAAAAATATAGTAGAAAGCTTAACGAACGCCCCAAGTACTATCCATTTGTCAGATAAATGGCTAACCCGAAGATTTACAAGAAATTATCAGGACCAAACAAATACAAGTATATGTCCTTCAAAATAGAAGCAAATGACATAATTTTCAGCGAACATAAGCAAAAATCTTTTTGGGTTTTCTCTTTACAAACTTAAAAACACAATCTTTTTGGGTTTTTTTTCGGATTTTTCTTTACAAAATAAGAAAATTCACATTCTTTTTTATTTTTTTTTCAGAATTTATCTGTACAAACAGAAATCACAATCTTTTTGGTATTTTCTAATTTTAAAATGTTTTTGGGTTTTCAAATATTAGAATAAAACAAGAAAGAACACAATATTTTTGATTTTTCAAAGTTTTCTAATATTTTTGGGTTTTATCTATACAAAACAAAAGGCACAATATTTTTGTATTTTCTAGAATTCACCCCCTAAAACCTAAAAACAAAAATTTTAAACTAGAACAAAACTAAAAATAAAGATAATCATCCTAACTTTAGGATCTAAGCAAGGGTCTTCAATCCATTTAAACCAAGCAAAAAGTTAAAACGTGTTTTATCAAACGCTTTGGTAAATAGATCGGCTTTTTGAAAATCAGTGTGCACTTTCTCAAGATCAATTAATTTCTTTTCATAACAATCCCGTATAAAATGATATCGAATTTCGATATGTTTCGTTTTAGAAAGTTGTACGGGATTCTTGGTGATACTAAAAGCAGCAGAATTATCAATTAAGATTGGAGTAGTAAGAAACTTCAAACCGTAGTCGCGAAGATGTTGTTGTATCCACAAAACCTAGGAACAGCAACTCGAGGATGCAACATACTCAGCTTCGGCGGTTGAAGTGGAGACCGTTGTCTGCTTCTTACACTGCCAGGAAACAAGCCGGCTTCCTAAGAATTGACATCCCGCTGTAGTAGACTTGAAATTGATCTTGCATCCTCCATAATCTGAGTCTGAGTAGGCGGTAAAATCGAAAGTATCATCTTTGGGGTACCATAACCCGATGTCAGGGTTTCCCCTTTGATATTGCAGAATACGCTTGACCGCTGCCAGGTGAGTCACTCGGGGACTAGCTTGGTACCTAGCACATATACAAACAGCAAACATTATGTCGGGTCGAGAAGCAGTTAAATACATTAAAGAACCAATCATAGCACGATAAAGGGTCGGATCAACTGTATCCTCCAATTCATCTGGTGATAAATTGTGACCCACGGGAAGAGGAGTAGAAGGGATTTTTCCGGCAGTAATCTTGAATCGGCTCAAGACATCGTTCATATATTTTGTCTGATGAATGAGGATTCCCTTTGCAGACTGATGAACCTGCAACCCTAAAAAGAAATTCATCTCTCCCATCGAACTCATCTCGAACTTGGTTTGCATAGACTTCTCGAACTCGTTACACAACGTTTCATTTGTAGACCCAAAGATTATGTCATCAACATAAATCTGAATGAGCAGAAGATCATCACCAATATTCTTATAAAACAAAGTGTAGTCGACAGTTCCACGTTTGAAACCAATATCCGTCAGATGGTCGGCGAGCGTGCCATACCAAGCTCTCGGGGCTTGGTGTAGACCATATAATGCCTTGTTTAATCGGTAAACACGGTCAGGATAATCAGGATCTTCAAAACCTGGAGGCTGTAAGATAAACACTTCCTCATGAAGTTCACCATTGAGAAAAACACTTTTAACATCCATTTGATACACCTTAATATTCTTGTAAGAAGCATATGCCATGAAGATTCGAATCGACTCTAATCTTGCAACTAGAGCATAAACCTCAGTGTAATCAATACCCTCTTGCTGATGAAAACCTTGCACCACTAAACGTGCCTTGTTTCTCACAATTACCCCACGATCGTCTTTCTTTCACTTATATACCCACTTAGTCCGAATTGCCTTCTTGACTCTAGCAGGTTTGTCAATAAGATCCCAAACACCTAAACGTGCAAATTGCTGTAATTCTTCTTGAATGGCTTCTACCCAAGATGGATCTTGAAGTGCCACACGAGGAGTCGTTGGCTCAACTTGAGATAGAAAACAAGTGAATTTAGCAACAGTTGCAATTTCAGATGAGTGTAAGTCAGCATAAGCACATAGAGCATTATTTTCACCTGAGGTAGCAACTTGATGTTGTGTCTGAACTCCCACATCAAGGTCTCCAATAATGTTTTCTTGTGGATGGTAATTATGAATCCTGAGAGTAGGATTTTCAGAAACAGCAACATGTTCAAATAAATTAGTGTAATGTTCACCCAATTCAGGAGATGAAACATCACTGTCAAGTTCAATAACTTGATCCACAATCCATAATCATACAACAATACAATTTATATCACAATGATCTTGATAAAAAGTTTTCTAACTTAAATTCTTCACTAAGTCTTCACCAAATCTTGTAGCTAGTTCAAACAATAACCTCCATATGCGTATACAATAGAAAGGTTTGTCAACAACACATGTTAAGTGAGTAAAACACCAGTTAAGTGAGATATAATAAAATATATTATAAATAAAGAAAAACGCAAACTGTGTCAAGTGAGATAAGCAATTTAACCAATGAGTAAGCAAATAATGATGTCGGCAAGCTCGATGTCAGATGAACTGAACGATGGCTAACACGACGGAAGTATGATCATACTAGACTGAGAATATGTTGGACCTCTCCGACATGTATTCAAGTATAGCATATAACACGTTAGGCATAAATTGTTAAACACACAAGACTAACAGCTGCAAGTTGAGTATTAAATAATAGGTAAATAGATAAAGTACGCATATGTCCCCAAAAGATTTAAAATAAGTAAAAAGGAGAGTGATTGCTCACCTTAGTGATTAAGCAAGAAATAATGATTAAATTAGAAACCGGCAAGTCAACCTCTTCGGGATTTACCGACAAGAATCATATTTACAATAACTGAGGAAATAAATATGGATAGAATAACGAGGCTAACACTAGATAGAGGTTCGGGTTTTGATGATCGAATGAGTTATTGCGAAAGATAAATATTACAATGATTTATTATTACTTTAATAGTTATTTAATTAGTAAAATACTTAAATAAATATTTATAATATTTTTGGATAAATTATATAAAGAGATTTGTTTCAAAATATTTCTTTTGAACTAAAATACATTTAATATATTTATATCTTACTAATACTAAATAATAGTTAGTAATTAATAATATTTATATAAAAAAATATGATCTTTTTATAAAAACACTTGAACTATAGTTTTAAATATGTGATTTAACGTGATACATCTATATATTGTTTTAACAAATGTTCGGATAAGTGATCAGTTAATTTACGGTATTAGAAAAATATAAATTAATTACAATTTTTATAACATGTATAGTGTTATTTATTTGATTAAAATATTATATATACTATATGAATAAGTTTAAACACAAAAATACCAAAATATCGGGCTGCGGGGGGGGGGGGGGGGGGGGGGTTGAATCCACGCCCCCCAGGGATTCACAGTTTTAATATAACCACCCTAGCCAACTGGGCTAGGGCGTTAGATGGTATAAACACAAAAACCCAACAATATATGTAGACTGCGACAAACCATAACCCAATTAAGAACCCTATATTGATAAATCGTTAATCCGTTATACGTTTGATTTAATTGAGTTAGGGTTATTGAGAAGCGATCATAGGCGAGACTACCCATATAAGTAATTACCTTTAACGATGTTGGATTGATGGTGTATTGCTACCTAAACCCGTCGGCACAAATAAGGTCTTGAACATGCTATAAACGATGATTATAATCGGCATAATTATGGGGGTAATGTTGGCGTTGGTGTAGAGATGCTATCAGTGTTTTTAATTGAATTAGAACATTAGTTAGTATGTATATTAAGAACGAGATGATTGTCGGTTGATACAATAAGCAATACGAATCCTATTGATCATTGCTTCCTAATTTTCGACAGTATGTCGTTTATAGCATCAAGAATCGTATTCACAATTTATTTTGATTCCCGACGAAGATTAAGGCTCAAGATAAAGAAACGGGTCACGGGTTTGGGTTGAACATGGGTAAGGGTTTATGGGTTAAAGGGTTAATAATATAATAATAATAACAGAAATTGCAAATGGTCCCTAGACTATGGAGGTGGGTACATATTGGGTTAAAGTACAAATTAGGGTGATAATTGTATATTATATCAAAGTTGTTTTATTTATACCAAATAAATATTATAACCAATAACAATAAAATAATAATCACTCGAATAACGCGATATTGTATCGTTTAAATTTTCCGAACATAAAAATGGGTCGCTTAACAAATAAGAATATTAATTAGAAAAACTAAGTTGTTACATAAAGGCTGTTGAGGTGAACACTGCTGAACAGGTTGATGTATGGCGTTAGTGATGACGAGGCATTATTTTGTAGTGTTGATAGCATGGTGGACTCTTGGGTCATGGATTCCGGATCTTCGTTTCACGCTACGCACAGCGGTGAGACGATGGTGAATCCAAAGGTTGGTAACTTTGAGAAGGTACGTATTGTTAATGGTGATGTTCTTAATGTTACGGGCATGAGCGACGTTAATTTGGTAACTCCATTACTGTTTGGAACTTGAAGAATGTTAGGTTTATTCCATCGTTGAAGAGAAGGCTTATCTCTGTTAGTCAACTGGATGAACTAGGTATGGAAGTAAAGTTCGGTGGAGGTAAATAGATGGTAACTAAAGGTAGTCAGGTAATTGCTCGTGGAAACAAGCGTGCTTCATTGTACATGGTAGAAGTCCCTACTGAGGGAAGTATGACCGTCTCTAAAAACAAAGTCGGGTTCTCTGAGTCTAAGGGGCAAAATAAGGTTCAATTTGCAAGAGTGGAGCCTGGTGCCAAGATGATTCAAGCTTAGTGGGGTCGAAAGTCTAAAATAGGTCAGAGGTTTGGTAACAGTGGGAGCGCGGGTTGTGTTCCGGGAACAGTTACAAAACAACATTGGGTTTTGAAGACCGTTATTCCAATTGATAAAATCTCTCCTAGGGAACTCTTGTTGAAAGAGGAGAGTGGTAGTGGTTCTCAGGTTATCTCTGTAGCTGGTGGATTGTGCGTATCTGTTGAGAAATAGGACGGATCAGTTTTGGCTGATGAGTTGGAGCTCGATGGAGCTTTAACTGGCCCTTCTGGTACTTGATGTTGAAGGGGGTTGCTGCATCTAGGTGGTAAATGTTAGCTTGTTTATGGAAACTGGAAGCTTGGAAGACTTGTTAATAAAGATTACTAATATTACTGATGATTGGGTTGCTTTGCACTTGAATGGTGGGCTGGAGTTTATCGCAAGGCCTTCAAGTGGGAGATTGTTAGGATTAGTGAAGGCCTTTGGATCGGGCTCATTGGTTGACGATTAGAAGACAAAAGGGGCGGCCCGTTTAATTATGGAGGTTGCCCCGTTTGGAGTTTTCTTGGTCCCTAACTCATTTAACCTAATTGTTCTCTATATATACCGTTGTTATATATTGTAATCTTTTGTACTGTGCTTAATAAAAATACTCTAGTTGCAGCTCGTGGAAGTAAGTTGCCTTGACCGAACCATGTAAAATCTCGTGTCTCTTATTTATTGCTTTCGTTTGTGCGTGTGTGTTTGTGTTTGTGTTTCCGTTGCGTACCGACTCTGTTTAATACCTAACAGAAGCTGAAGAAATGACATAGAATAAGTTTTGGCATCTTAATAACTTTTAATTGAGGATATGCTTTATTCAATCAATCTACAAATGATTCAAATAATGAAAACTTATATAAATTACCTACAAAAACAAAGTAACATTCAAAACATAGCATTTCATGATAAGATGCTTTATACAACGCATGTAATCTATCAATGATTTAACTATAAGTTCAACATCGGCTATCAAAAAAATCATTGTCAATTAATCGCACTCGAATTATCAATTTGTTGTATCTTGTACGGTACAATTCAATGATGCTTGAAAATTCCACTATCTAATTTGAAGATGAGAGCCATGCAAGAGGAAAGCATGGGAGGACTCCAATCAAGTTATCTAACGAAAAGTGAAGCTTGATTCCTCCCTTTTGTGAAGAGAATGGTAGACCCTCATAAAGAAAAGAGGTTCCTTTTTCTACACTAATGACCTCTTTACATTTTACTAATTCCTAACTAGATGTATTGGTGTTTTTAATATTGTTTGTATTCAAAATAGTTATAGGTCTACTTAATTTCGAGATGAGTTTAATTATTTGTAAGTTATTTATGATCATCTTGTCCTGTTAAAAGCTAGAACTAAGACAACTTAAACGGATTTGACTTGACCGAAGACTTATATATTAAACTAAACAACATATTACTTATATATGTATAACAACATTTTAGATAATACAATATGCAATTGCATAATGCTTATTGAATCTTAATCTTAAATCTTAAATCTTAAAATATATACAAACGAAAAATTCATATGTTTTCTCAAGTTATCAGATTGTTTTATTAATAAATGGAGGTTTCTAATGAATTTGACTCAAACTCACGGATATGTGTCTCATCAAACCCGGATAATCCTTAACCGGGTTATAACAACTAATTAAATTAAAAATGAATCTTACCAAATATTTGATATGAAAATCTTATATAGCAAGGATATACTAAAAATTAATATTCGTTTTTTATTTTCTAAAAAAAATTACATAATTTTTTAATTAAGAAACAAATTCATAATAAAAAAATAAGTAAGTCATGGATCTCACCAAACCCTGATAGCTTTTAAACTGAGTTATAACATCTCATTTATATTGGAAACTCTTTCATTATCAAACCATAAGAATATTATAAATTCTTTACAATAAATAAAATTAAAATTTCCAAAAAATTATAAATATTAAAAACGAATAAGTTAAAACAACCCTCGTAATACGGAGAACAAAACTAGTATATAATAGAAAAATTAGATTCTAATAATCTAAGCTATCACGTATTGGTAAATAATCCACAATTACACCTTAACCAATTATCCTAACTTTCAGTTTTGTTTTTTTTTTTATTGAATTTTTATACCAAGATCAATCCTTATAGCGTAATAATCATAGATTTTACACTTATTTTATATTGATTTATACTCGATTTCTCTAGTACCTTTCACAATATTTTTAATTATTATATATATTATGAGAAAAATCGAGTGAAATTCAAGAATAAGTTTATGATGCACTTGACAATAAAAGTAAAAATTAGGATTACAACTTGTCAAAATGTAAGTATGGATTATAATAACTAAATAAGTCATAGTTAGTATTACAAAATTCCAATTTTTCTATATAATATATTACAATTAAAATTAAGTATTGTATCATATGCTATAGACACTTTTAGTTATAAGAAAGGAAAAAAAAACTAGTTTTATTTATAAACAATTAAGGCATAAATAAGCATATTTCTGGCTTATAAAACTACTCAACATCAAGTTGGAATGCAGAAACGTGGTTTGAAAGGATACGAACTCAAAAGATAACACTTCATCATATGATTGTTTTGGTTTATCTTCATTGTTTGTTGTGTGGAGCAAAATAAACATAAAAAAGCCAACCCTAGTATTGCTAATCGTATTCTCTTCACTTACATGTGATGCCCTTTTGCGACTTTTTCCCATCACCTTTTCCGCGCATTTCGAATTCCAATTGCTCTTTGTGTTCCCATCTAATCTTCATGACGGCCATGCAAAACATATGGTCATCAATAGTTTCCTTGTATTTGTCTGATATTGATAGGCGCGCGTCCGGATCGACGAATTTATTTTTATCTCAAAATATAAACAACTATCTCAAAAATTTAAACTTTTTAACATATATTTATGACAACTTTATAAAAATTATTTCGAATGAATGGAAACCATTTTGACCCCTTTGGCTTTTACAAACTCTCTTAACACGTGGTTACTGAAAGGAGTAAAACTGGTGGTGATGGAACCGGAATCGCTCTCTTGGTTGGCGTATGCTTCTATTTGAATTAAATAAGAAAAGTGAATACAATTTTTTTTACATATAGAAACATAACTAACGTTTTCCATATTAAAAAAATCACAATTTCCTTCAAAACTTATGTATCGTATATTCGTAATATTATTCAAACTGATTATTTTATTATCTATATTAAGGGAGTTAGTTACACATTACCTGGCTACAAAAATTATGTTTGATGGAGAGGTTGGTTGTTGTGGAGCCAGAGATATAAATCTTAAGTTAAAATGTCATGTCACCTTAAAGCCTCACTACTTTAACATTGTATTGTAGCTTATAGCCCCTCTACCAGGGCCACCCAAAGGAAGGGTGAGGAGGGCGACAGACCTAAGCTCGTACTCTTTTAACATAAATATTCATTGCTTTTCACTCCACTGAACGATTTCCTTTCGCTTGGACTACATGGGAGCGTTAGAGAGAATATATTACTTAAGGTTTATTGTAATAATCTTTACCATAGTAAGATATATGATTTTATTATATTTTTATATAAGTAATTGATTAGTATGTTATACACTATATCAAAAATATCTAACGGAGTTTTTATTATTCTATAAATCTAGTCCAAGCCCTTTTGTTTTGACTTAATTTTACTACTGAGCTGTTTTAGCCTTTGCCAATATGCTATTATTTCCTGAATTCGTCCATGTGTAAAGTTTGACCCGTCAATCCAAAAACATGTACTCTTTTAACACGTAAAGAGAAAAATACCATAATCTGATTTCCTTTCGCTTGGACTACATGGGAGCATTAGAGAGAATATATTGTTTAGGGTTTATTATAACTAATAATCTTTACCATGGTAAGATATACGATTTTATTAGATTTTGATATACATAATTGATTGGCACGTAATACACTATATCAAAAGTATCTAACAGAGTTTTTGTTATTCTATAAATCCAGTCCAAGCCCTTTTGTTTTGACTTAGAGCATGTTTGGGATTGAGTTTTTTTTATGCTTATTGGCTTTTTCAAATAGCCATTTTAAAAAAAAAGGATTTGAGTCTTTTGAAAAACTGTTTTTTAACACTTTCAAAAAGCTAAAATAAAAAATATTTTTATGATTGTCAAACATATTTTAACTTGTTTGCTTTTTAAAAACATTAATAAGTCAATAAATATTTTTTAAACTCAATCATAAATACGCTCTTAATTTTACTAATGAGTTGTTTTATCTTTTGGCTGTATGATATTGTTTCTTGGTTGATTGGATGTTATTCTTGAATGACTAATGTCTAAAGAAGCAGTTAGCAGTTAACCCATTAAATGGTGTTTTAAAACTCAAAAAGTATCATTAAGGTACAATAAGCCAAAAACACAATCTTTTGCGCAGGTCCCAATGATGCAAATAGTGTTTCCAGGTATATCCCGTAAACTTTATTCAAAGAGAGGCTGCACTCCAGACCCCATATTGGTAATTCTGATAAAAAGCTACAAAATCATCAAATAAAGATGTTGTTTTGTCACACACCTTATCATTCGCATTTTCGCTTTTGCTTCCAATAAATCATCCATCGAAATTGACTTAAATGGCATCTGGCTTACAATGATATAAAAATGTATGTCGAGCCTACATGTACGTATAAATATCTATTAGGTCATTCCTGAGAATTTAATATTTAAGAACTCTTGGGCCAAGGGCGAATAAAATGTAGGCCCGTAAGTTTAAACTATTAAATGAGCTTAAATCAGATAAATGATGTATAATACAGCCTTAACCGCGTAGAATCATTTTTTATTTCTTTTTTAAATGGGCTTAAAACCAAGCTCTGACTTTCTTTTTTTAACAATTACGAGCCTCCCTAGAACATCGGGTCTAGGACCGTCGCCCAACCCGCCCCTCCCTAAGGTCAGCCTTGTCTCTTTAAGTCTAATGGTGTTAAAGGGGTACTGTTTACGAATCTAGGTTCAACAAGTTGAATAACTTATATGAACCTACAAATCGTGTAAGACACACGAACCCTAATACGACTTATGTATATGTAGATTGACAGTTGGCACATAGATGATTAGGAGAACCGATTTTCGTTTGCATATTATTACTCTACAAATCTATTAAATCCCTACACTTATGTTTATTTATGTTAACTTTTTACATAAAACCAAGTAAGCAAACTTGCCGCGTTGCGGCAGCGAATGTCTTTATTGGTTAAATTCGTTATGACACCAACACTTAATGCAATATTATATAGATACTCATCCTATCTATAATATATATATATATATATATATATACACGAAGCCTTTAAAAGCTCTCTGGTTGCTCCATACTTTTTCTCAAGCCACTAGATTGCTTTATTTGTAATTGAAGGTTTCTCATGCACTTGACCCGAATTCACGAGTATTGGTCTTACCAAACCCATAAAACCTTAAACGGGTTATAATATCTCATTAAATTAAAATTAATCTCACCAAATATTTGATATGAAAATTTCTATAAAATAGAGACATACCAAAAATTAATATGCTATTTAAAAAAAATTATATATAATTAAAAAATAATATTATAGTAAACAAAATAAGCGAGTCACAGGTCTCACCAAACAAAGATAGTTTTAAAAACGAGTTATAACATCTCATTTATTTGTGAAATGTTTTCATAATCAAATTCTAATTCATTATTAACTTCTTTACAATAAATAAATTAAAATCTAAAAATATATAAATATTGTAAACAAATAATGTAAAACAATCCCGTAATACGGGGGATAAAAGTTAGTAAATAAATAATTTAAGAACTTAAATGAACCTTGAACACTATTGTTTTAATAAAAAATTTTGTATGTTAATATTATTTGAGTGTAGTTTTATTATTTTTTATATCTATATTTACGATTGCAATTTTGAAAATTAGATTTTATACATATCTATTATTTTCTTATCATCATCATCATCATCCTCATCATCGTACTCCGTATATCCCACCAATAGCAAAGCTATGGTAGGGTTTGAGCAGGGTAAGATGTAGACAGCCTTACCTCTACCCCATGAGGATAGAGAGGCTGCTTTCGATGAGACCCCCGACTCGATAGTAGTATCTATGTTTTCTTACACATATGTAAATTTGTTAGTACATAGATTTTACATATATGATAAAACTACTATTAAATAATGTTAATATATAAAAAAAATTAAAAAAATATATGGTTGTTAAAAGTTTCTAAGAGTTATTAACTTTTTTAGAGTTCTTAAATTATACCAACTATATATGTATATATATAAACACACAAAACAGTATCGGTACATGCACAACTTATGATCAAAGCGATACGAATTTGAGTGGTATCGTTTAGGTTCGTTACGATACCAACAATGAATCCAAAAACTAAATTAGTAAACTCCAAAAACAGTGGTAGCACTCGTATTGCTTATGATAGGAAAAAATAACATATTTAGAACAATGTTTATTTAGTTAGTAAAACCAAGCTTGCGTTGATGACTGGATGGAAATTTGGTCGGTATAAATTATGTTCGTTACGATACCAGGGCCAAATTAACACAACTAAAAAAACCAATAGCAACACATAAATAACTTATGATAAGAAACATTAACATATTTAAAGCAACATTTATTTGCCCCAGACGTTATTAAAACCAGGGTTTGCGATAGCGATATAATTCCAAAACTAAACTTCAAAAATATATTCAAATTAACATATTTAAAAGTAAAAGAATAAAACAATAAAATGACTATAAAACAATAAAGTGTCATATACATCGAGCTACCTAAAAGATTTAGAAAACCTTTAAAAAAATGCAAGGGAAGATCTCGAACCTGAGCACGAGGAACATGGCCATTTCAAGGGATGCACAGTTGACCATCAGTACAACATATAACAATGGTCTGTTTGGTATGAGGTAATGAAATGAATGAAGGAATGAAATGAACGTGGTAATGGAATGAGCAAAGAAATTAAATGAATTATTACCATTCCATTTTCATGTTTCGTTACCATATAGGAATGAAATGATTCTTCACTTTTTTATTAGTGAATATTATTATTAGTAAATAATACTAATAAACATACTCGTAAAATCGTTGAATAATAATAATTAATAATATTGTTATTAATAATAACTAATTTTTAAGACCCACGCCTTATAACGAGATTATTTAACCAAATAAACATACTTGTAAAAACATTGAATCACACATGTACGTTGTGAAATGTAAACTTCTCAAAATTTAAATATAATTCTTATATAATAATAGTTATATTATAAAATGCAAACTAATAATAATATATTATTATATTAATACTGATAATATACAATAACTATAATATAAATAAATAATTATAATATAATATTGATATAATAAAAATAATAGAGATTATTATTATTATTATTATTATTGGTTCATTCCATTCTTTGAAGGAATGAAAAAAAAAACACCCCTTCTTAAAGGAATGAAAATCCTATAAATGGAAGGAGTTTCATTCCTTAAGGAATAACCCATTTCATTAACACATGACAACCAAACATATTTTAATTCATTCCCTTGAAATGATTCATTATATTCCACATTTTATTCCATCATACCAAACACTACCTTAGTATTGCATCATAAATATTTATTTAAAATGTTGGTCTATAACAGTTTGTGACACCAAAGTCCGATAATTATCTATATATATAATAATCTTTATAAATTTTATAAAAGTAAATGGGTGAATCCCTGAACGCACCAAGTTGATGGCCTGAGAGCAACATGTTTATGTTAGGGTAGTTTTATGTCTTCATGTCATGCCAAAAGTTAGCTACCGGCCTACCGATATAATCTCTTGATAGAAAGTACTAAGGTAAACTCACTTCATTCTAATTTTATATTAGCTTCGTATATGCAGTTCATGTACGAACTTAAAAACCAGAAATAATTTGTAATTAACCAACAATCTAATTAGTTGTAAAAAAACAAAATAATATGCATTAAATTTACAATGCACACAGACCAGTCACACCTCTCAATGCTCGATAAGCTTGCAAAAGCAACAAAATAATGGAGAAGCATGAGTTGTAATCCTTAAACCCAATTGGATGGGTGGGTGACGCGTAGGAAAGTGGAGAGTGTGGGTCCCGCTGGTTAAGGGGGACACACCCTGAATATGGGAACTTTTGCGAAGTATGATCAAAGTGTTGGTGTGGGTCAAGTGGATTATATAGTCCTAAACGTACAATGCCATCAATATTTTATATTTGGGGCTCAAAATGACAAATTTTATTGGGCAACTGATTTTAAAGATACCAAAACGTACAATGCCATCAATATTTTATATTGGGATACAGTTTACCAAAAGCATATACAAAATAAATAAAAAAAATTAATCAGGAAGATAATATGTATCACAAAAAATCATCCATTTAACAAAAAGTTTTACCACAGAGGTGACTAGTTAGACTAGTTGGACGTGTTGGCTAGCGAAAAAAATTTAGTTTGATTATATAAGACCATGTGTAATGGACGTTAACCCACTTTCACATCACCAATAACTAGGGTAAAACACCATTACACGAGGAGGGAAATGGGCGTCAAAGGGGTGGCGGTATAATGGGTGGGGCCTCTCTGCTTACGCGGCAATACTTTTTTGTAGTTAACCCTCTCAACTACACCTGGTTCGTAAGCAATACTTTTTTGTTAGTTAACCCTCTCAACTACACCTGGTTATGTAGTTTAAAATGTTAAAACAAACTGAACTCTCCTTTTAGTTAGGTGCTTAGTTAATTATAATATAAATGTTATGACAAAATATGTGTTATTGTAAAATCTATGCAAGTTCAAATATTTACACATTTTTGTTGACGTTTGATCCGGGATCGGTGCTACTTATTTCCCTGCTTTTCATTTCTTAGAGAACAAGAAATGTTTGTAAAATCAAGAAACATCAATGTAGTAGCTGCTAGAATTGGCGGCGCATCTTATAGCGTATTGTTGGGTGGCTAAATGGATTTGGTCGATCATTCATACTTGGGTTTAATGGCCGGTTTTGTCGTGTTTGATTTGGTGAAGGCTCTATTGGAATTTCCATGCAAACATAACAACAATAAGCTGGAAAGCGAAATGGTTCAAGAAATCTCATTAGTTACATGTTGGTTCATTTGGCGTACGTGTAATGACATGATTTTTAAGAACAAACCAATTTTGGTGGAAAACTTGGTGGAAGATATAAAAGCTACGTCCTTCTTATGGGTGAAAATCGAATCAGGATCTTGAATCTTGACTGCGAGGTTTGGTGTAAAATCAAATTTTGTTAATTTTTCTTTATAAGTGTCGGCCGCCTTTGTTTGTTCATTTCATTCTCTCCTTGTAGGTTTTGGGCTTTTGCGGCTTGCAAATTGCCCCAGTTTTTCCGTTAATGAAATTGTTCTTTCATGAAAGAAAAAGAAAAAATCAATGTACTAGTTATCCACTTATCTACTCTTTTTTTATATCTACTCTTTTTTTATATCTTTGTTTCGTTTTTTCGTTTACGGTATTTTACAATGTTTTGGTATAATTACTAATACTAATATTACTAATTTACGGTATAAACGTAAATAACTTAAAACTAATATGTGGTTTCTTTAAGTACACATCCTTTTAGTTTCTACACCCTAATTAGAGCTCAACCTTTTAGTTTCTACACCCTAATTAGCTAGAGCTCAACAACCGGATCTCACAAATCGAAAATCTATTGTTGATCATGGATAAATTAAAAAACAAACCAAAGTTAAAATCGAGTGTCATTGAACATCAGTAGTCTTTAAATTGATCAAAACTTGATGATTTAATCAATTGAATTAATGTGTAAGAGCCTGTAAAATCATCAATAGATTATGAATTGCAAAATATTAGGCTCTAAATTTAATAAAATTGTGAAATTGTTAGATATTACACACTGAATTAATTAATATTCCAAATATTACACTAATTATTAGGGTGATTTTAATGTGTAGAAAGCATAATAGTTTTACCAAAGCCAATGACAGGTTCGAGCGTAACATCACTATTTTGAAATTGCAGATTATGATTCAATTGATACTAAATAAAAGAGTCGATTGGAATCTCACAAACAACTAGATCAATTATTATGCTTTTTTTCAAACAGATGAGTGAAAATTGTTTATTAAGTTTTTCAGATGATTTATTATGATTTTTATCCAAAAATAATATCCAAAGATAATAAATTACTAAATAATACAATTTTTTTGAACGACCAACAAACAGAATTGCCTAAGTACTCTGTACGGGGTGACCCAATGGAAAAAGGTCACTGCTAGCTGGTCTAACCCAGTCGTACGAAGCTTTTTAAGCGCTTCGAAGCTATCTACAGTTATGGGGAAAACCCACCTGTCCGAAGGCCCACTGGTGGTAAAACCCGGACGCTCTCAGGATCGAACTAGATATCACAAAGATCTTAGTCTTCCTTCATTAAGTCATCCATACCCCTCAAAAGTGTTGTTAGTGGGTTTAAACTTGGGTCTCTATTGAGATACTCAAACTTCTTATCCCTACACAATATTGAAAAGAACGTCAAATAACACAAATTGAAATAGAAATTAATTAAGCTTTGTCATAAAAATAATGAAAATGAAATAATTCTGTTTATTCATCATGCTCTTATTATTACGCTCATAATTGAAATCATGGTTTGATTAACGAACCAAAATCAAGCGGACTGATTAAATGCGTTCGGTTTTAAATTTCAATTTGATTTTGTTTTTCATTTTTGGTCTGCAATTTGGAGTTGAGGTTCGGTTTTGGTCAACGATTTAGAAAATGCGAACTGATTCTTCACGATTTCACGTCAATTGAAATTATGCGACCACGTTAATCGTATCAGGATTGCAGATGGTTAATCAGGTTGAAAATGGAATTGAATGAAATTTCAATTTTGCCACTATGTGTTTTATGATAACAAGATTGTAGGTTATCTTGTACGTTTGCCCTAATTTATGCACACATGTTTTATTGAAAGAGAGAGTATTGTACAGGATTATACAATGCTAGCTTATGTATAAAAATACTACAGTGAAAAAAAAGTAAATTCGTTTCACTAGATAATTCAGTACTCTTTAGTTTAATATCCAACTTAATGATTTGTTTAAATTACATAAGAAATAAACCTTTCTTTCTTTTTCATGCACCTCATGGCCCAACGTATCCACCACCCTCAATCCCCTCTATATAAACCATCTACTCAAACATTTCTTATCACCACCATTTGCAGCAGAATTAGTTCATTGTAACTGGTTGATTTTAGTGTTTTAAGCTGTAAAAATGGTGTTTGCTGGTCACTACCATCAACTCTTGCAAAGTGGCTTTGCCGTTATGGGTACTCTCTCTCTCTCTCTCTCTCTCTATATATATATATATATATATCCTTTCTTTTTCATGAATATTATTATATATAAATAAATGCATGCATGGTGCATGGAGTGTACAGGTTGACTAGCAAACCGTAATCCTAAACTTACCTAACACTATGCCTATTTTGCAGGCAATATTGTCTCTTTTGGGGTGTTTCTTTCACCATTGTAAGTTTTCAATTGTCTTTTAAAATCATCCATATATAGTTAGTCTAAGTTTATATATACACACACATGCATACACACTTATATATGCACTTTCCTAATCAGTTCAAACATTTTTGCGTTAAAAAACAGGCCAACGTTCTATAAAATTTACAAAAAGAAATCAACTGAAGGGTTTCAGTCAATACCTTATGTGGTGGGATTGTTTAGTGCCATGCTTTGGATCTACTACGCGTTGCTAAAGGGCAATCTGGTGTTTCTGATCACCATCAACTCCATTGGCATTGTCACACAAACCTTTTATCTTTGTGTTTTCGTCTTCTATGCACCCAAGAAAGCGAGGGTAGGCCTTTTTAATTTTAGATTCGTTTTCATGTTTTGATCACATGTTAATTTGTCTTCGTCCTAACTATTTGGAAGCATGATTTCATGTGCAGATGGAAAGTTTGAAGCTAATCACATTTTTCATAATTATTGGATTTGGATTGATTGTTCTCCTAACTCAATTCCTTACAAAAGGAGATAAGCGTTACACGATTGTTGGATGGATTTGTCTTATATTTTCTCTCTGTGTTTTTGTGGCACCTTTAGGTGTCCTGGTACGCATAAAAACAAACATATATACTTAATAAAATTTCTCTCATAGGAAGCTATTGATATATATGATGGGAATAAATATTTCCTCTATCCCCAAAGATAAAGGAAAACATATAATAGTATAACTACTGTTGGATCTAGGTTTTAGTGAATACAATACCTAATAATATTACGAAAACAAATTTGAAATTTATTAACACATTATAATAAAAGTATTTCATATTTTAGACTACATGTCTTCTACAGTTAACAATAATACAAACTTTGTAACATTTAAAGAAAATTAGCAATAATATATACTTGGTAACAATTAATGAAATATAAACTATTTCTTAAATTTACTTTTTTTTTCAGAGGCAAGTGATCAGGACCAAAAGTGTTGCGTACATGCCAATTCTTTTGTCGGTCG
The DNA here is from genome assembly GCF_021521415.1 of Bidens hawaiensis. Taxonomy (NCBI): domain Eukaryota; kingdom Viridiplantae; phylum Streptophyta; class Magnoliopsida; order Asterales; family Asteraceae; genus Bidens; species Bidens hawaiensis. The sequence continues at coordinate 164,203 of NW_027505549.1, forward strand.
CTCTTACATTTAATGCTGTTATGTGGTTCTTTTATGGTCTACTTCTTTGGGACTTTATCATTGCGGTAATCAATACTAATTAAAATCTAGCAATATATTTCATATTTTTCTTCAATTTTCTAACGCTCAATTTCTTGCTTACAGATCCCAAATACGCTTGGATTCACCTTTGGTATCATTCAAATTATATTCTACTTTGTTTACAAGAACAAGAAGCCAGTAATCGACGAAAAAATCACTGAATTCAAAGAAAAAATGAATGAAATGGATGAACCGAGAGTCCCGGAAAGAAAAGCTCAAAACACAATGGATATGGTGTAAAGTGTGATTAATCACACCACTAAAGTTGCAGCCTGATGTCAAAGTGTACCTTCTCTATAAATAATTGTACACCTCTTAATTGATTACATGTATTGTTTTCGTTATTAAATGAATTACTATATATACAAAAATTTGATTTTCGATACATAATGTATTCTGCTTCATTTTATTTAAAGAACTATAAAAGAGCTATCCATCTCTTCCGACTTTATATATGACGAGTTGGGTGCTATGTATTGAGTTTTTCTTATTATTAGAACATGTTATCAGAAAATTTATTAGACCATGCACAACGGAACCGATAAATCATTGTTTGTATCAGGTAAGTGACATTGAAGAGGTTATGGTAGGAAACCAATGAAAATAAAATTTAAACATTAGAGTAAACGGACTCTTACAAATAGTATTAGTGGCGAAAGCACAACCATCACACAGGATTCGCCCGACCCGGTCTTGTTTTTGGTTTTATATATAGCCAGGGCGTCTCCAAGGATTTAAATATCTCGACTAAGCCAAATAAGATGACCTATAGCCCTAATGAGTAACGAAATATATATATATATATATATATATATATATATATATATATATATATATATATATATATATATATATAAGCTAATTTTTTTAACGACGCTTAATGTTATAACAATAAACATAGAAAAATTTATTGTTAAAACCAGATACCATAATAGCTAACATCTAAACGATAATTCGTGAAGCTCTCCTAACATTGAGAAAAACACATACATTGGTCCTTAATTGGTGGCTCGCTTGGTCAACCGCAGAGGAGCCTTTGGTCAACGACGAACCAACGGTGGTGGTCGGTTGGGTTAGGCGTTGTTCAGGTTTTGTTCAATATTTGCAAAGAATGAAGGAACCAAGAAAGAATTTCAATCGGACACTATTTCTTCTATTTTGCATCTGATTTTTATTTTATTTTTTTAATTTTAGTTTCGGCCCAATAATTTAAACTTGATTAAATGAATTATGGATAAATAAAAGTTTTGGGACCAATAGTTATAAGATGGTAATGATCAAATCATATTTTATAAATTTTATACTTTTAAATGTATATATAATTGAATTAAAAACGAGCACATCGTTTTTCGATGAACGAACCCATTATAAATTTAAAATATATATTCGAACCCATTGATTGTAAAAAAATATTTGACCCTTACAAATAATATCAGTAGCAGAGGTACAACCATCACACCGAGTTCTCCCGAACTCAATCTTGTTTTGGGTTTTATGTATAGCCTATTGTATTAAATTAAAGAACGAACCTATTGTTTTTTTGACAAGCGGGCTCATTATTAATTTAAAAATATTCAAACCCATTGATTGTAAAAAGATATTCGAATCCATTGAATATTAAAGATATCACAACACTAATATACTAGTTATTAAATATTACTTTAAATAAACGAGTTATAAATACGTTAATTGATCGAGTATGAGGGGTAATTCTAATACGATTTTTTTTAAATATCAAAACTATAAGAATTTTTAAAATATTACATTAATTAATCGAGTTGTAAATAAGTTAACTAATCGAGTACGAGATGTATTTCAAATAAGATTTATTTTAAATATCACAACGCCGTTACAAAAGTATTCCATATTACATCAATTTATTGAGTTAAAAAAATACGTTAATTAATCGAGTACGATGCGTAACATAAAAACATTTTTTTAATATTACAACACTGTTGTAAAAATGAATAAATATTACATTAATTAATGAAGTTAGAAATATATTAGTTAGTCTAGTACAAGTATGATGCAAAACACAAATACGATTTTTATAATATTATGACACCGTTATAATAATTATTAAATATTACGTTAGTTAATCGAGTCACAAATACGCTCATTAATCGAATACGAGGCATAATTTAAACACATATCCAACAGAACAAAGTAAACTTTGCAAAAAAACACTACATTTATAAATAGCTGAAACTGTATGTACACATAGCAGGGCTGTCTCTGAGAATTTAAATACCTCGGCCGAGCCAAAATAAAAGGCCCATAGACCTTAACGAAAATTTGTTGTTCGCTTGCGTACATGGATAAAACTAATTTTATCGACGGATTTATTATAAGCAGAAACCATTCTGAGCACATAACTATCTCATAAGCCATTTTAATACCAAAAAACATATATATGTAATATATATATATATATATATATATATATATAAAGTTTGTGCCCCCTCGAAACTTATGTGTCTCGGCTGATGGTGCGGCTCGCACACCTTCCGAGCCTCCCCTGATACATAGCATCGGTTACCAAAAAGTGAATGCAAAATTACAAAAAAAAAAATAATATTAATAAAAAAATAAGACAAATGACTTTGGCTACGTAGGGACAGCAAACTGTACGAATTGGCCAGTTCCCTGATCCGCCAAGTCCTCTAGGTACTCTCGTGGATTCAGTAGATCCGCATGTTGGCAGTGGTAGAGCGTATCGTACACTTCTCGCAGTCAACGATTCACATGATTAGGTCCTCGAGGAGGCCGGCCCGACAACAGATGTCACACCTCCTGCTCTGATGTTGTTGCTCCAGAAGTGCCCCATTTACCGGATTATCTTCATATTCATCACAAATACCCATTTTGTTTTTCTCCGTCATAACTAATGACTTATTAGAAGTCCAAAGTCTGAGCGTGTCCTGTCCTATACGATCAGGGAGATTTGGAACCCCCCCCCCCCTCTCGTATGGCCTCCTTATTGGCTTTAGGCCTATTTTTATTGTCCCCACCTATCATCTCATGAAGGCCTCACGACTCTCTCCCTCATACTACTTTCTCTTTAGGCCCATATTTACGACCTTCTTGATCACCTATGGCCTTCATATCATACTCGGTAACGAACAACACTGTTTCTCACTGAACCATCTTTGGGACTCTTGACTACAACCATCAGATCCAACCCCAATGGTTCCCCTTGCAACGACTCTTCACTGGG
>NW_027505549.1:170000-179888 GCF_021521415.1 Bidens hawaiensis
AATTTCAAAAGTTGTAGTGGATTTTAATAAAACAAGAAATTTTCTAAAACATTGCAAAATTATAAGTATTTAAAGTTAAAGAAAGGATAACTTATTACTAGTTAAGGGTAAGATAAAAGTAAGCTTTAATAAACAATATATTAAACAAAAGGGACTATATTTATAAGATAGAAGATAAATAGTTTAAATGGGGAAATAATTCAAGGCCATAAAGAGACGTTACATGTCACACCCCCATCTTAGGCCTAGTAGTGTGATCCAATAGTTGGTACCATAATTGTAAATAAATCAGAGTTGCGTTAGTTTGCGGAAGACTTATAAAACTTAAAGGATCAAAAGATAACTTTTATATATACAATCAAAAGACGGGATTGTAAAACACCCGTTTAGAGTTGTTAACAAAAGATTACTTGTTTATGTTTACAAACCACCATATTAAGTTTACACAAAATAAATCCGAGCCATCGGATATCATAGTACTTCGTCATTCCAAGCTCTAACTTTGTTCACCTGCAAAATGTAAGAAAATACGTCAGCAACGAATACTGGTGAACACGCTGACGCTAAATAACTTCTTTTACTTTATTATCCCTCGAGACTACGCCTGCCTCGGCCCAACATGGCTTAGGAATAACAAAGTCAAATAACACATTATAAACTAGAGCCTCTACTCTAGGTCACCTCAGCAAACACCGCAGCGTTCGACTTAGTTAAGTACCCGTAAATATACACATAAGGTCGTACTCCCTGCAGGAGAGCGTCCTACGACCAAGGGTGGTGCGATGTGCCCATTCACCGCATAGTACCACCTATGTAAGGATCCAGACATACGTATACCACAACCTGAGGGCTAGGTTCATACCCTTAGTTATAACGGTTTTCGGAACACATAGTTCCTTGTAAACAGTTTCATATAACAAGTTTGACTCATTTGAAAACAAGTTTAAAAGTTTGGGGGCGTATTCACCTTATCTCTTTAGGATCGGCCTCACTCACCGTCCAAGGGTCTTTCCCTTCTTTATCTCGCACCTATAGTACGAGTATAAATATTTGTTAGTCGGATACACGATCCGGCTTAAGACCTTTAGTCTTATTTAATATCTCAATCCTCGATTGTACCTTTAGTTCAATTCTTATTTACTTGAAAACCTTTAGTTTAAAAGTAAATTATAAACCTTTAGTTTATATAGAAACCCGACGTTTCTTCTTCTCTAAGAAACGTAATCATTTTATTTTATTATTTAAGAATACTCATTATTCATTAAATAATATTTTCATAACAAAGAATATATACATATATACTTACACACACATATATATGTAATCACAATATTCAACATTCATTCTTTTATTCATATCTTTGTTATGTTTTCTTTCTTTTCTTTTATTGAGGTATCGAGTATAACCTCGACTTAAGGCTTAAGCCTTAAATATAATATCATATTATATTGAATTTGTCGTTACACCTAACCTCGTTGGCATTTAGAAACCCTAGGGACTTGAGCAGAACTCCAACGCTTGATCTTCTCAATCGTCAAACGATTATGCCAAACTTCAACACTCGTCGACACGCTTTACGAGATTCTTTGCCATTACAACAACACCTTTGATTATATGTGGATGGAGGGTGGCACGAACTTCAAGGAAACGTCATTACACAAATGAAGGTTCGGGACACGTTTTACGAGGGAATATGGTACGTTTATCGAGGTGGATTGAGTGTACGATTGTCGGGTTTTAGAGAGATGTTAGAGAGAAGTAAGAGAGCTGAGTTGGGGTGTGCCAAGAATGAAACCCGAACCTTGCTATTTATAGACATAAAATTGGTCCCCATCGCGGTATGCGATGGGTCCCTGGGCTGACCTATCGCATATCGCGATATAGGTCAGCTGAGTCACAGGATAGGTCTGCCACGTGGCAGCTGTTGAGCCACGTGGCGACACGTGGCAGCACATAGTGCCACCGTGTACCACGTGGCACACGTGTTTAAAACGTGTCAGAAGCACCATCGCGGTACGCGATGGGCTTATCCTTTTGTCCATCGCGTAGCGCGATAGGACAAGATTTCAGAATTTTCATTTTTAACCCTCAAGTTTGGATTGTGGCAATTTTACTCCCTAAACTTTGGAAAGTTGATACTTTTGAACTCGAAATTTTCACGTTGTTACATTACAATACGTAAAGAAAAATACAAAATAAATTAAGATATGTAAAAGGAATGACAAAGGTCTTCAATATCATTGAGTAGCTTAATTGTCGTGACTTGAGGCACCAGGAAGAGTTGCATGAGTAGCCTGCCCCTAGCTTTAACTGCATCTTTCCCTACCCACACCATAACAATGCCCACACAAACCACATCCCAATCTACCCTATCCATCACACCTCCCACAATCACCAAATCCCCAATCATATCAACCATTCCCTTATCCAATGGTAGATCAAAAAAGGCTCCGGTATACACGGATCCTATACTCGATAGGATTCAATCACTAAAAGAATCAAATGAAAAACGGGCCAAACGAGAATTGTTGATGATTAATTATGTTAGAGATCAAAGAAAGAAGGCCGCAAATGATGAGAAGGAAAAAGCGGAATTTGTTGATAGGGTTGCAAAGTTGGAGAATGATCGAGGGATGGATAGAGCTCTCATTGAGAGTCAAAGGTTGTGGATTCAGACTATCCAAAGGCAGGTTGATGAACAAAAAATATTGATTTCTGTTTAAACAAGGTCAAGTGCTAAGTATCATGATGAAATGATGAGGCTGGAATCAAGAGTCTCTTACCTTGAATTTGATTTACCATAATCATCCAACATTTCAAATATAGTGAGGAACGAGTTAGATACGGTTGTTAACAGGATGTTGCTTGAGTATGAACGTCTTGAGCCAAGGGTTATGTTATTGGAAAGTGATTCCACCTCCTCAAGGAATGTTGGAACATTTATTGGTGTGAATGCGTAGCTTAGATCCGATATTGACAAGGAGGAAGAAGATAGTGATGATGAGGAGGATCACAAGGAAGAAGATGAGGATGATCTTCATGACAGTTTTTGATGAGCCACATGATGATGAAGACGAAATCAATGATGTTGATGGTGATGGCGGAGAGTTGGTGGTGGCAGTGGAACGGTCAAATAAACTACTCCACATGAGGACCCGCCACATGATGATCCTTCCTCTACCGATCCTGCCAAGATGTTGAGTCAAAGATTTGACCAAAATGAAGTATATGGAAGATTGGAATCTTCTCAACCTCCTCAGAATTCGCTAAGTATGGATCCGGGCACACCTTAGACCTACGAGCAAGCTTTTACTTAGCCGGGTATGATATTTTGTCTATCGGGCAAGGTTATCTTCAAATAGTCTTCTTTAGTGGATATCCGAGCAGGGTTTGCAAATTAGTGCATTGCCGGGCAAGGTTCACTAGTTTATGTAAATCCGGGCAAGGTTCACTTTATCAAGCAAGTCTGTTCTTCACAGCCAAGTAAAGTTCACTTCCGAGTAAGCTTTTGGCTAACAAAGTCCATGAAGCCAAGAGATTGGAAGACCGGGCAAGGTATTCATTAATAATAGTGGTCCGAACAAGCTTGATGATTTATTGGAATATCTTTAAGATTATATCGAGCAAGGTTCAACTCAAGCAAGGAACAGTAATGCCGAGTACACTTTGCTAAATAAGTTATTTTATAGCAAGGAGTTGAATGGACCATTGAAGAACAAGGTGGCTCGTAAGGGTTTGTCGGGCAAAGTCTGGCAAAGTCAAGAAGACTGAAGTCTACCCGGTGAGTATTTTACTTGGTAAAATACTCTTCAAGTAAAGTCTAACCGGAAACTGATCCCGGGCACACTTCTATGTTACCAAGTCCTGAAGGATGGCAGAGTACACAGCGTACTCGGAAAATGAAGATTGATGCAAAGCCTACCCGGAAGACTTGTTTTACACTTAGAATATTTTCTGACTATGTAATTTGAATATGTATTTACGTTTGGGGTTTCTAGAAGGAATGACAGCTGTCCTAGGATGGAAGGCCTATAAATAGAATGTTTTAGGGCACGCCGCTTACGAAGAACGGACATGGCAGACAGAAACATTAATTAAGAAAAGATTATTGTGTGTGACGGCTGTCTTTGTACGGATAAACCCTCCTTCAAGAAACCCTAAATCGATTATCCAATTTGTATGATGAATGTTATATGAATGGAAATATTTTGAGTGAATCTTGTTTGTGTTGGTTACCTTTGAATACTAATTAAGCAACTGTATGTTTGTTATTGATTCCGCCTTTAACAAACGGTCATCTTTCTAAATATAGCAACCCGTCATTAACTCCTTTGTCGACACATCTATTTGTGTGAGTTATGACATGATTAAGTAAGATCCAGCTGAAATCAGAGACCAGACAAGTGGTATCAGAGCTTGTTGCTGCTAATTTGGAAAGATCGTTGCCGATTGAAGATTTGAAGAAGAATGACGTAAGCAGACCACTGTTACATTGAAAAGTGACGTCACCAGCTCTGTTCTTCATTTTTCTTCCATATCTACAATCTTTTGGTGTTTTCTCTTCCTTGTTTTATTTAAAGTTCTAATCTTTATATATAAATCGTGTTCTTATCACATCAGACACCTCAGATCTGAACAATCGATTTTCAGATCTGATTATTTTTAAAACTCTGTTTTTATAAAGAAATTACTTTTGATTTCACAAAATGTCTGGTTACGAGGAACAAGAGGTGTCTACTAACAAGATTCCTAGACTGTATGGACAGGAAAATTTCACAAAATGGAAGGTCTTGTTTGAAGCAGCCGTTTGCTATAATGATGTTGATATGTGGAACTCCATCAAGAATGGTCCACAAGGAGAAGTTGAAGAAGGTGCAAATCCGGCAGCAACTGCTGCTGTGAGAGAAAGGATGAGAAAGGTAGATGACAAGGCTTTAGCTATGTTGAAGCTAGGTCTGTCTTGGGAAATACTTACCAAGGTGGCACATCATTCCAATGCCAAGGCAATGTATGATGAAATACTTGAAATGTTTGAGGGAAATGTTGAACTCAAAAACATCAAGAAGCAGAGATTGAAGCAGCAGCTAGAAAGATTCAAGTATAAAGAAGGAGAAAGGTTGAAATCAATTCTGGAGAGGTTTCTGGGAATTGTGAATGATCTCAGAACCACAGACTATGTCATGACTGACTTTGACCTCAATACCAAGCTGCTCAACTCTATGCCATAGGAATGGTATACTGCCTGCAAGTTCATCTTTACAAAGCATAACTTCAATGAGCTAAAAGTGGATGATGTAGTGTGTTTTCTTCAAGCTGCTGAGATAGAGATGATAGAGAATGAGATGATAAAGGAGGAAAGACCCTGCTTCAATGTTTCAAATGCATTGATTGCACCTATGGGTAATTGACTACCAAGAATCAACAGCAGATTCCTATCATTGAAGAACCAGTTGAGCATAGCACTGAACTCCAAAATCTTTTGTCGGTGGTAGCACAAGTAATCATGGAAACCAGCAAAGATTCAATGTGCAGCTGATTGATGACACTGATTCTGCTTCTATGACAAGTGGGAATGTTCCTCACACTAGTGGTGGAAATGGTCAAATCAGTGATACACATGCATTGCTTTCAATGTTCATTGAATCATATAATGCATTTGTTGCAAAGAATTTAATTCACACAAGTGTAGTACAAGATGATCTTGAGCAGATAGATGCTGATGATTTGGAGGACATGGATTTGAAGTGGCAAGCAGCTATGTTGGCTCTCAGAATCAAGAGGCTTTACAACAGGACTGGTAGGTCACTCCTATCAGGATCAAATGAAAGAATCGGTTTTGACAAGTCAAAATCCATTTGCTACAATTGCCAACAGCCTGATCATTTTAAAAGAGAATGTAACATGCCAAGAAATTTACAAGCAAATCAATTTCAGAACCAACCAAGAAATCAGCACCCTCAGTATCAACAACAGCCTCAATATCAGCAGAGACCAAACACCAACAACTTCAACAACAATCCCAACAACAACTACAATCCCAACTTCAATCCCAACAACAACTACAGTCCCAACTTCAACAACTTCCAACCTCAAATGAACAATCATGATCAATGAGTGTCTCAAAATAAAGGTTTTCAGAGAAACAACCAAAACCCTCAAAATGTTCCAAACAACACTGTTCCAGCTAATCAAAACCAGAACAGAAATCAAGGAAATGTTGCTGTAACAACACAGCATGAAGGTAACTTTGATTGGGGCAATCATGAAGAAGATATTGCCGATGATATCAAGAGGGCAAATGTGGCATTCATGGCTATAATTGAGAAAGAAGCTGGATCATCATCTCAGGTACATTCTGCTCCTACTATTGATTTAACTGAAGTTATCAATGAACTGAAAATGAAAGTAGGCAAGCTGGAAAGTGAGTGTTTTAAGAAACAAAGTATCATCAATGCATATGCGGCAAGTGAACTAGTGAGTGAAGAAAGAATGAAAAGTTTGGAAGAAGACTGTGTAAACAGTTACAGAGCCCAGAAAAGATTCACCACTGAAATTGATGGATTGAAGAAAATGATTATAGAAGAGAAGGTGCTGAACACAAAACTGCAAGCTGACAATGAATTCTTGAAGAACTTGGTCTCCACTAGAAACATCTGTGGAATTCTAAACCAAGTTAATGAAGAAGACAAGTACAAAGCAGTACCACCACCTTTCAACAACAACTTTATGCCAAAAGTGGATAAAGAGAAAAGAAATGCATATCTACAATAATTCAAAGATGTCTTTCAAGACAAAGAAGAACTTGTGGATATGTACAAGAATGTTGAGGTGAGTGAAGAAGGAGAGTTTGTTGTGAAGAAAGAGTTGAAAGAAGAAAAGTCAATTGGAGTTCAAGTCTCTGAAGATGACCTTGAGTCAATTGATTTGAATCAAGATGACTTGAGTGATTTGAGTGATCAAATTACTGAAGAGGAAATTATAGCTGCTGAAAGAGGAAGAAGATTCAAGAAGCCAGAATCCATTGACAAACTTCCAAAGTATCCACCTGTCACATCAAGAATGAAGAAACATAATGAAAGAACAAAGAGAGAACATGTGTCCTTTGATATATGTGAGAAGAAGAAGGTAAATTACAATGGAGTGAGACCTCCAAGCAAAGAATTATTGGAAAAGTTAAAGCAAAACAACAAGAAAAGGGTAAAAGAAGATGTGAATGTTGAAAACTTTATTCCAGTTTACCCTATTTTCTCAAGCATTGAAGACTTTGATATTGGAGAAGTAGAAACAATGGAGGAATATGAAAAGAGGAAATCAAGACAAAGGGAAAACATAGAGGAGGAACCTTTGAGTTTAAGGGAAATTGTCTTTGTTAAAGGGAAAGTAGAAAGAAGTGACATAAGGATAGCTGAATTTGTTCCCTTCTCAATTGATTTTGACAGTTTAAAATCTAAAAATACAATTGGAGTTGATTCACCAAGACCAAGTGAAACGTTCAAGAAACCAAAAGAACATGAAATATTCAAGGAAAGGTTTGGTGCAAGAAGTGTGATGAGTATGGTCATCATACAGACTCCTGTAATGAAAGACTCAAATTCAAGCCTTTTCATGTCCCAGATGAAACAAAGTATGGACAAGACTTTGTGGCCTACATAATGAAGTATGAAAAATACTTGGGTATGGGAAAGGTTTTACGAAGAGGAAGTTCTGGAAAATGGGAGCCAAAGGCATTCAATGAAAGCCAAGAAACATGTGGACAAACCTGTTAAAAAGGGAAAATCTCCAGTGAAGCATGTGAAAAATGTTAAAAAGAGCTCTCAACCCTTGATAATAATCCCAAAAAGGGATACTCAATTTGTCAAATCTGATAGTTCTCAAGGATCATCAAGCAGTGAGAAGACAAGAAGAAAAGATGCATATCCTAGAAAGAAACCAACGGAACTCACTGGTGATGAAAAGTTTCTGTTAAAGCATGGATATGAACCACAAGGTTTTCATTGGAAACCTAAAACAGAAACAAAGGTTGAGAAAGTTCCTGATGTGAGAGACTACTGTGAAAAAAGGGACTATGTGATAAAAGAGTATGCCACTGACTCAGCTAAGTACCAGAACTCAACCTCACTAGTCAAAACCCCAAGAGAGTGTGGTTATGAAACAGACAATTCAGACAATCTAGAACTCACTCATGAAGATCCTGAACCAACAACACTCACTTTCCAAGCTGTGTCTGAAACTGAATTTGATGAGCTGCAAGTTGATAAGGCTTGCACTTCATCACTCAACTAATCAAACTTTCTCTTATGTGCAGGAACAATCCACTCCTCTGAATGACATATGGTACATGGATAGTGGTTGTTCTAGGCACATGACTTGTGACAAGAGGTCTCTTGTCAATTATGAAGAAAAGTATGAAGGTCCTGTAGCTTTTGGGAGTGATGAAAATGGTGGAAAGATTGTTGGAAAAGGAATCTTAACAAATGGAAAAGTTTCATTTGATAAGGTGTTTCATGTTGAAGGTCTTCAGTACAATCTACTGAGTATATCACAAATGTGTGATAATGGATACAAAGTCAGTTTTGATGATTCCCACTGTTTCATCCTAAAACCCGAGTTTGTGATTCCACCTGAAATGATTATGATGATGGCACCAAGAAATGGTAACCTGTATGAATTAAATATGAAAGAAGCTGTTTCAAGAGGAGGTGCATGTTTTGTTTCCAAAGCCACTGAAAATGAGTCAAAATTATGGCATAGGAAACTGTGTCATGTGAACCTAAAGAACATGAATAGACTTGTCAAAGGTGAGCATGTCATAGGCTTACCTACAAGAGAGTTCAAATTGGAAGATCATTGTAGTTCATGCCAAAAGGGAAAGCAACACAAATCTACTCATAAGTCAAAGCTCATCAACTCAATTGATCAAGTACTTGAATTACTTCACATGGATCTCTTTGTGTGCCAAGTATAGGGAAGAAAAGATATTGTCTAGTGATCATTGATGACTACTCAAGATATACTTGGGTTTATTTCCTAAGTACCAAGGATGAGACTGCAGAGTTGATTAAAGGTTGTGTAACAATGATTGAGAACAAGTTGAATAAGAAAGTTAAAATGATGAGAAGTGACAATGGTACTGAGTTCAAGAATGGAGTTATGAAAGAATTTTGTGCAGAAAAGGGAATACTACAACAATTCTCAGCTCCTAGAACTCATGAACAAAATGGTGTTGCAGAAAGAAGGAATAGAACTTTTATTGAAGCTGCAAGAACCATGTTAGCGGATGCCAATTTACCTGTCACTTTCTGGGCTGAAGCCATAAATACAGCATGCTATGTTCATAACAGGGTACTTGTCAACAAAAGGCATAATAAAACTCCATATGAAATATTTCACAACAGAAAGCCTTATATCAAGTTTTTCAAGCCCTTTGGATGCAAATTTTTTCTTCTGGACTATTTGAACAAGTTTCAAACAAAATCCCTAGACTGTTTCTTTGTTGGATATTCTACACACTCAAAAGCTTACAGAGTATATGTGAAAGACCACTTGAGTGTTATAGAATCATCTGACATCATCTTTAATGAGAATCAATTCAATACAGTTGATGGTGCAGCATAGCTGTTTGATCATGAGAAATTGATAAGGTCCTTCATGATTTATCCTGAAGACTTTGATGAATCTTTCTACAAGACCAGTGAAAGTGAAGAGCAAAAGAAGAAATCATTGGACTTGGAAGAATTATGGAAAAAGGTTGCTAGAAAAGAAAAGGAGTATACTTTTGTGATGAATTCCTCATATGACGTTGGTGAACAAGATCAAGAAAATAATCACAATCCTGAACATGATCATACTGAGAACAATCAAGACAATCAAGATATACATAATGATCAA